>NC_051235.1:1837500-1862500 GCF_015220715.1 Pygocentrus nattereri | reverse complement strand
TTTGAGCCCATTCATCATGAAATTCACACACAATGTAAAAGACAACAGGCGCTTTTAAACGGTGTCAAAACCTGGAACACATGAAAAATGGAGATACGAGGTTTTCCTCCGACTGCAGCGATATTCTGTTGTTATAGGTGCTATAAGTGCTGGAGTCAGCCGCGGTGGCTGTAACGGAACCGTGTGCACTGAGGAACCGGCTCCAGCTGGCAGGACGACAGAGCCACGTTTGGAGCTGCAGCTGCTAAACTGTCTGGAAAAGTACCAGAGAAAAGATCAGAGAAGCTTAATTAGACAAAGATCTGGACGGAATTCCGGTTTCACGGCTGCGGCTACTGTTTCAGATCGGAAAACCGCCAGAAAGAGTTAAAGAGAGTCTGTTAGTGGCAACCAGAGATGTTCAACTGGCAGTTTATCATGATTCAATGCTAAGGAGTCTTTAATGGGACAACACACATTCTTTAACTTCCTCTCCGTCGCTGGGTATTCCGGCCTTGACCACAGAAACTCAGCATTCACGTGAAAAAGTGGACCACAGGAAAAATGAGGGATGAAGGCTGATTCCAAGGCAGCAACTATACGAATATGAGGCTAATGTATTCTCTTAAAAATTCTGAGGGGTCTTTAGAAAAAGGAATGGTTCCATTTAGAACCATGACTTCCATATAGAACCATTCCATGCTTAAATGGTTCTGTGCATGATGGAATGGATTGATGGAGAACCTTATTGAAAATGGTGCCAAAAAGCGCTCTGTTCCTGCTAGGACGTCAAGAACCCTTTTTGGTGCTGTAACCATTTTCAAATTTCTATTAAGACCCACTTAATGCTTAAATGGTTCTTTGGATGGTCAAATCAGATTGATGGAGAATGCAGAGTACATGGTTCTATGGTTCTATATAGAACATTTTTGAAAAAGGTTGTACATACCACCAAAAGGGGTTCTTTTATTGCTATTCTGTCAAGCTGGTAACAATAGAAGGAGCCTTTTTGGTGCTAGATAGGACTCCGTCAATCCTGAAATGGCTCTGCATAGAACTCATGGTTCCAAAGTGGAGCCATTCCCTTCACTAAAGAACCCTCGGCACTCTTTTTTAAGACAGTACAGCGATGCTTTGCTAGTAGTCAATGTAACACTCCTACATGACTGACCTGCATGGCTGTGGGTGTGTATCCTCTCCAGAGCCGCGGGCCGACTCCAGCGGGCCGGGCGGTCAGGAGGCTCGGCCGGTTCCCGTCCCGAGAGAAATCTGTAACCGCGGTGACTGTAACGGAACCATGTGCACAAGCACCATCGAGACATTGCTGAGAAACCAGCTCCAGCTGGCAGGACGACAGAGCCACGTTTGGAGCTGCAGCTACTAAACTGTCTGGAAAAGTACCAGAGAAAAGATCAGAGAAGCTTAATTAGACAAAGATCTGGACGGAATTCCGGTTTCACGGCTGGAAAACCGCCAGAAATCGCAAAAACAAGATGTTTGGGGTCCGAAGTTTGTTTTAGCACTAGAGCTATAAGGCTACTGTAACTTAAAGCAAGGGACCAGGGTCTCCGGCTTCCAGGCGGCTGCAACTAATGTTGTTATCTTTATGCGAATGTAGGGCTGGGTGCTAAAATGATAACGATATTTATCATGATATAACTTTTCCTCGATAAAGGAATGCCGTTCTCACATTTCCATGTTCAGCGGCAGCCCTGGTGCCGTTTTCGACTGCAAGGAAAGTGACACTACTCTGCTGTCGCCAGGAGAGGGCGCCCTCCCTCACGGAGTTATACATTCCCCATTTGAGCGGAGCGCCTGGCGATCTGCTGTCCTGTGACCGAGTGTGAGGCGAGATACGTGGCGTAGCTGTGCTGACCTACAGTGACCTCTCCTCTTTCCATACGTCCTAACCAGGTTTAGCAGCGTTACATCACGTCTGCTCCTCTCAACTACAGCCGTTACAGCGCTCAGCCATATTTCAGTATTAGTGCATCACCGAGCAATGAAGGTGAAGAAGGAAGTGGTTCCTGTTACAGCCCTGATTTAAACGGCAGTGAACTGAGGAAGCTGTGAGGATTTAGAGAGCGGGAGAGCGCCGTCTTTCCAGGCCAGCGGTTGGACTGATGGCAGGAAGGCGGTGTGATCCAACACTGACCTCCCGAGCCGGCTGATGTCTGCTGCTTGTACCAAGTTGACATTGTTGAGAATCTAAACAGTTCAGCGCCGTTTCGGCCACTTGTTCAGCGTTTGTAGCGGGACAGCTGAGCCTCGTCTCCAGACAGCTGAACAACAGCTCATCAGACACTCTCCCACCGTCCCAGGACAGATCTGTGAGACGTTCCACTGTTCGGTGAGTGTTTGACATGTTGTGACCTTAAAGGACGGTTTAAAACAGCGATGAACCTCCCAGGAGCAAAAACCAGCCTTCAAACCTGAAAGCAATAACGATTTGATATTTATCGTGATACGAATCGATATGAATTTTGTTTATAGCGATAACATTTCTGGCCATATCGCCCGGCTCTATGCTAATGTCCTTTAGTCCTTGTTTATAGATAACAGCGAGTCATAGAGTGTCAGAAACCACATCATCAAAACGGTTCGAGACCCTGGACGTCTCCATGCGCTTTGAGGGTCTGTAATGGTTTAGGCAGTTTACATGATGCTAATTCTTCCTAGCATAAGTTTCCATCACATCTTAGCTACAATAGCCTTGCAGCTGCACTGCTAAGAGTAAAGAAGTCAACTTCATATCTTAGCAGATTCATATTTGGTGCTCTTGCGTTCAGATTGTAATCTGACCTGGATCGTGGATGCCAAGCTGTAAGGTCAGCCTGCAGGGGCGGTTTGGTTCTGACCCGTAACAGAAGATTGGTACAGTGCTGTGCACACTTAGCATGTGTTCTTTACCGTCCTCACGGATCTGTAGAACATCTGGAACAAACTGCAAGCAAAGAGAATGCAACTGTACAGCTTAAGAGTCACAGACTGGTGAAGCTTTCACACAACTAGTTGCAGGTTGCCTGCAACATCATTCCATGCAACTGAACAATCACACAAAGCAAATCAAAAACCCGTCAAAGTTGCATGCAGCACATTCAGCGACTCTGCTAGACTTTTTGGGATGTACCGGATTGTTCCCTCTGTAGAGATTTCTAAGAGGTGAAATTTACATATCTGCAGGGTTTTTGTTTTTAAATATAATTTTGATATATGTTATTTTTCTATTCCAAAATAAAATTAGTCTTTAGTCCGTCGAGTGTGAGAGGGGGTGTCTCTTTTCAAGCACCCAAAAATCTTCTGTTTCAGTTTGTTGTCCACTGGTCATGGTGAAATGATGTCATCACCACATTGACAACATCACGTGAAGTCATTGCCATTTTTATTGGTTGTTTCATGAAACTTGTTTCACAAAGTTCAGACGCATGCAATTCAATTCAGTTCAGCTGCTGAATTTCACGTGAGTTGCAGGGCACGTTACTCAACTCAAGTGCAACTTGGTCTCGTGTCCGTTTTAAGCAGCTAAAGTTGAGCGAGTTCGCCAAACCATCTCTAAGTCTCATCTCTAGAAGTCCAGCACACCAGTTACCAATCAACAACCTGATTTATCTAAAGATCCTTTATTCATTTCAATTAGGTGATGCTGATAAATGATGGCTGGACTGCAGGGAGAAGTCAGGAACTGAACCTGTGATCTTCGAATTTACGTATTCAACTTTCTGACCAACAACACATTCTGACCTCTGACAAGCGTATGTCCATTTGTGCTCTTACTGGCCAAAGCACTGCCCAGATAAGTAGCCTAAGAGTTTCGCACAGCAGTGAGACCCCTCCCCTTCAGCTAATTTTCTCACTGTCTATAATTAATGTCGTTTATATGGTTTCATATTTTGTAGCAGCGCTTTGTTAGTTCATTAATATGCTTGAGTGCACAGCAATAGAAGGCAAGACCATTTCATTACAGTTTAAACAAGCACATCACAAAGGTTTTTTGAATAATAATGTAAACAGAGCGGTTTGGTGTGAAATGCTCAGTTCCAGAACCGCTCACAGTGGTGGTGATAGGAACCAGACGTCCCTCTAAAAGCTCCTCACAGTGGTGGTGATAGGAACCAGACGTCCCTCTAAAAGCTCCTCACAGTGGTGGTGATGGGAACCAGACGTCCCTCTAAAAGCTCCTCACAGAAAGTTCCTACATGAACTGGTTCTGAATTCACTGCCTGATGACTGAGACGCTGTTTTATGAGAGTTTAGAGAACTTCAACTCCATTCATGGTGGAGGGAGACATGCAGGGCGCTGTGCGGCAAAATAGTCCCCAAAGAAAACTCATTATTCCAGATTTTCCACTGTTTTCCATCATCAGCATTCCATATAAGCTCAGAAGACTCGTGTAGGTTCTCTGGTGGTTCTGGATGGTAAATAAAGTGTCTGTATCTGTGTTGTAGTCATGGCGACGTCTGGTTCCCATCACCACCACTGTAAAGACGTCTGAAGCGTTTCACACTAAACCCTCTGAATCTCTCTGTTTACATCTTAAACACTGAGTTATGGGGGGAAGTTTCGAAAGCTTGAAAGACAGGAATGAGTGTGAAATAAAAGAGATTCACCTTAATCCCGGCGAAAAATCCCGCGCTCTCTCTGGACGATGACTGGACGCTGGAGGAGTTCAGCAGGTACGTGGAGACGCTGCAGGAGAACTGTCAATCAAACCACATCAGACAGCACTCATGATTTAGTCCATCCTGAGCTGAAGAACACCGACAGCAGTGAGCGGCTGGGATGCTTTATTCTTCATCAAGACATTCATTTCACAGGGATGCGTGCTTATTGATTAGCGCAGCTAGCAGGATTTGAAAGCGCATGCAGTGACCGGCGCCAACGACGGCGGCTGCAGAGAAAGTTGTGGGATAAGAAGATTAAGGAGGGAATTTTTTGGTTAATTATCAAGAGGCTGCACAGTGCAGTCCATATGTAATTGGACAGTGAGACAGCATTAGTCGTGGAGTATGTGAGCTAATAACAAACCTGCTGTAGTTCATATGAATGATTTATGAGGGTCCATATTTATGTTCCCAGGGTCCTACATTCCCAGGGCTTTATTTCCTGAAGGCCCTATATTGCCAGTGTCCAATGTCCCCTTGATTCAATATATCAGGTACCTTATGTTCCCAGTGTCTTATGTTCCTATGGTCCCAGGGTCCTATCTTCCCAGGGATCTGAGTTCCCAATGTCTTATGTTCCCAGGGCCCTATGTTCCTAGGGTCATATGCTCCCAGGGTTCTATATTTCCAAGGTCTTGTTGTCCCAGTGTCCGATGTTCACAGGGTCCTATATTCCAGGGCTCCTATATTCAGAGAGCTCTACATTCCAGGGGCCCTATGTTCCCAGGGCACCATGTCCGCAGGGTCCTATAATCTAAGGATTCTATATTCAGAGATCTCTACTTTCTAAGGGCCCTATGTTCCCAGACTACAACAGTCCCAAGGTCCCATATTCCCATAGTCCCATGTTCCCAATGGTCTATGTTTGGAGGGTACTATATTCAGGCATCTATACTTTCCAAGGGCATGTTCCCAGATCCCAATGTTTCTAGGGTCCTATGGTCCCAGGCCCTATATTGCCAGTGTCTAATGTCCCCATGATCCAATATTCCAGGTACCTTATATTTCCAGTGTCTTGTATTCCTATGGTCACAGGGTCCTATCATCCCAGGGATCTGAGTTCCCAATGTGTTATGTTCCCAGGGCCCTATGTTCCTAGGGTCATATGGTCCCAGGGCACCATGTCCACAGGGTCCTATAATCTAAGGATCCTATATTCAGAGATCTCTACATTCTGAGGGCCCCATGTTCCCAGGCTACAACAGTCCTAAGGTCCCATATTCCCAGAGCCAGTGGCCTATATTCACAGGGTCCTATATTCAGGGATCTATATGTTCCAAGGGCAATTTGTTCCCAGATCCCAATGTTCTAAGGTCTTATGTTCCCAGTGCCCTACATTCCGAGGGCTCTATGTTCCTAGGGCCTTATGTTTCATGGGGCCTGAGCAAAACGTGTAATTTGACCAGGGGTTGTTCAAACTTTGCATACGAGCATACAAAGTCATTTTTATGCAATGCCAAAGGTAACTATGATTTTCAAATTATGCGAAAAAGTAAAATAAAACTATATATATATTATATATGCGTGCATATATGTATAAACACACACATAACAAATGTGTATCATGCTCAACATGCTCAACGCTCAAACGTTTGTATATAACTGTATATATCATGATATAAACCGAAACCATCAGAAATTTTAATTATAGAATGCAAAATTGAGCGAGGCCTAGTTGAACTGATGTTTAATGTGCTGAAGCACAGAAACCGCGTCAGAGCCCAGGTTCGTCCAGACTGCACTGCATGGCTGTATGTTTAGATGAACGCACAGCGCAGTTCAGAGCTCAGTGTGTAGACATCACATCTGTGATTGATTGAGTCCAGCTGCAGAACATGTCTGAGGTAACCTCACAACCCACAACAGGTCTGGACTACTTCTCCATCCGACTGGGGCCCCCACCACTCAATAACACATACTTCACACAAACATAACATCGTCCATCTGACCGACCGTCCACTCAGTACCACCAGCAGAAAAAGCAAAGCCCAGAACACTTTAGAGCAGGAGAGTTAAAAGAAGTCAACACAAAATCTGCTGCAAGCCACTTTACACAATTTTCCACAGACAAAACAACAAGTGACACAGACACCTACCAAGACAACAGCAACCTCTTTCAGCAGAAATCTCAATTTATATCCAGCTTGCAGTCTGGAATGTTCACCCACTTTTCCTTACATAATGCTACTAGTCCTGTGACATTCCTGGTCGATCTTCCATGCACAATGTATTTAAGATACACACATTTTCTGTGATAACGTTAGAGGACTGTGAGGACCTTTCCAAAAGCTTAAACTTCAGATTCTTTACGTAGTCCATGAGGAATGTTTTGGATCTGTTAAAGAAGCCTTAGTACACCTAGTAGAACCCATTCTTCTGTCTTCCTGTGCAGTGTTCCCTGTTTCACTTACTGCCACACAACCCCAATGCATAATAGGTCCACAGTCAGCACGGTGTTCCTTTCATCAAATGCTGCTCACACTTTGAGTGACTGGAGCTAAGAGTGTCATTTTTACTTAAATGCCTCAGGCTTACGAAGCGGTTGGCTTGTGTACTTGAGATGTTGACTGCTGTGATGAGGTCGCAGAGCAAGGTTCCCTGCACAGCAGAACGCTGCACCACTAAACCTTCCTGCTGTCATGTGGAGGTTTTACTTTGCCTTTCTGTCCAACATTTGAGCAGATCTATCCAAGTTTCCTCACTTTGACTTGCGAAATGACATTTCTGACATTGGGTATTCCGTGCCGGAAGCCTTTTGACGTATTTTATAGCCTTCAACTGTTCCATGGGCAACAGTTAGCTTCCATTTCATATCCTCAGCCAGGTTGTCGAGCGTTAGAGAAGATTTGAAGAGTCAGAGAATTTATTATGGTCTTCTGATGATTCCTACACCCTCAGGAAAAAAGTTATTAAACTGTCCTTGGTCTGGAACCCTTAAGGATTTGTCTTTATTACCTTTAGACCAAAAATTGCACCATATTTGTTGCATTAATTCCACACACTCTGTCTCATCTCCAGAGTTTGTCTTTTATTGTTCTGTTTTATATGCATCCTTCCTCTGGGAAAATAAGTTTAAGGTGCATAGTTGGACCTTAAAATCACTGTTGTACCTTTAAGGGCACATTTAGATTGTTTGTACCTTAAGAATTTTTTCAAGTATATTGTGATGGCGCATTTGCATATTCAGGAAAATGTTTCAGGAAAATGACCGCCTGTATTCAGGGGCTGCGTTTGCTTCTTTTACAATATGTCTTAGGCCCAAACTGTTCTAGACAACTGTCCAATTCAAGGGGCAGCAGGAATGTTCAATTCATGAACAAGATATTCCAAAAAATTCTCATGTTACATTTGCGTATTCCCTGTATTAAAAATAATTCGACCAAATGAATCGGATCGTGTTGAAATCTGAACTGAACTGGCACACTGAATCACTTCCTAAAGAATCGTAACGAAGCAGAACGAATCACTGTGCAATCGGAGACTTTCACCGTTTGATTAGTATAAATATGACGATAACGGCTGCGTCTCGCTTCCGTACCGTTTCTCCGAGTCTGAAGTGAAGTCCGTCCATCTCCACGCGGGAGTAGAGCTGGGTGGTCCTGTCCCTCCTCACCTCCACCTTCATTTTGTTGGAGGAAACGCGCCCCCAGATCACCTCGTATCCCACCGGCCAGCTGCTCTGAACTCCGCCGTACGAACACCGCAGGTGAACGCTGCTGCCCACCAGCTCGGCGGTCACCACCGGCCTGGAGGACAGCGGGGGGACGATGGCTGCACACAAGAAAAATGGTAGAGA
Source organism: Pygocentrus nattereri (assembly GCF_015220715.1). NCBI lineage: Eukaryota > Metazoa > Chordata > Actinopteri > Characiformes > Serrasalmidae > Pygocentrus > Pygocentrus nattereri. Next base: position 1,854,063 of record NC_051235.1, on the reverse strand, counting down.
AATTGGATTCTTACTGTCCACCCACACTAAGGGAGCCACTGTAACTGTGTTTAAAAGCCGAATGTTTAAAGCGACTCCGCCCTTTAAATGATCCAAAATGTGGTATTAATACATTTAACGCAGTGTTTTTGTACCTTCAAGGCCTCAGGACTACAGGGAGCTTTCAACCAGTGCATGTGAGGGGAATAAAATATTAAACCATGTGTTTTACACAAATGAAAGAGCACATTAACTGGGAATTAACTGGGAATTAACTGCCAATCTGTTGTTTTTACCTTTACAGACTCCACCAACCTCCACTTCGCCGGGTAGACAGGCTTTAGGGGTGAACTCCGACGCCACTGTTAAAACACAACCAGCCACAGAGTGAGCTCCGAGTTCCTCTGATCCGCATTGCTTACGCTCTAATATCCTCCACTCATCGGAAGATATGGCTCCTTTAAAGGTGACCTATGATTATTACTACTATTACTGCTATTATTATTATTATTATTATTATTATTATATACTAGAACAGACTTACTTCCCTCAGACTGTTCATCTCTTTTCACCCGCTGTCTGAAACGCTCTGTTAGAGCTCCTGTGTCTTTAAGCCCCGCCTCCTGAGGAGACCTTTGTGCTCGGATTGGCGCTAAAACTCACTGATCAATGACAGTCGCCTCTGTTGTTGGCATGGCAACGGATTAGTTCCAGCAAAGGGAACATTTTCACAAACGCTCAAAGGATCAGAATCTCAATCTCCAAAAGCAGCTCAAAGTGAGCTACAGCCGTCAAGTTAAACGTGGAAGAACAAAGTTTCAGTTCTGAACGAAGAGATGAAGCTCTTCACGCTACGTTCACTCTGTTTAGTCTCCATGACGACTGAATTTAGTTCAGTATCTATTCCAGAATATCAGCTCCTCCCTTCATGATCTCCTCATTAACTCCAGATCAGAAAACAGCACCACACAAACATCCTAACCGGTCTAAACCTCCTAAATCCTGTCCTGACTTCTGTTTAAGGTCCGTTTCTCTGGTTCTGAGGCGGCTGAGTCAGGCAGCGTAGTTCACTACCAGCATAACGAGCTCCGTTTATTTCTACTGTAAAACGCGGCTTTCACTGGGAGATGCTTTTCTCTTCAGACCAAACACTAAGACTAGAGCTAATAAGAGCTCATACTAACACCAACACCAGAGCCAACACCAGAGCCAACACCAACACTAGAACCAACATCAGAGCCAATACCACAGCCAACGCCAACACCAGAGCCAACACCAACACTGGAGCCAAGACTAGAGCTAATAAGAGCTCATACTAACACCAACACTAGAGCCAACACCAACACTAGAGCCAACACCAACACCAGAGCCAACACCAGAGCCAACACCAACACTGGAGCCAACACTAGAGCCAAGACTAGAGCCAAGACTAGAGCCAAGACCAACACTAGAGCCAAGACTAGAGCCAAGACTAGAGCCAGAGCCAAGACTAGAGCCAGAGCCAAGACCAACACTAGAGCCAAGACTAGAGCTAAAGCTAACACTTGAGCCAAGACTAGAGCCAAGACTACAGCCAAGACTAGAGCCAAGACCAACACTAGAGCCAAGACTAGAGCCAAGACTAGAGCCAAGACTAGAGCTAAAGCTAACACTTGAGCCAAAGCAAATACTAGAGTTTTGTTAGCGTTATAACACACACTAGCGCTGAGGATTCTGATTGTATACAGTGGTTTTTGTGTTACCGGGACAAAGTTCACATTTCACCGTAATGACCAGACGTCCACAGCGCTGCTGGCTCCACCACACGCTCCTCAGCACAGTCTGATTATTTTCTGGTTATTAATGGCGCCGCGTGGGCCGAGTGAAGTACATGACGTCACCTTTGGCGCAGTACCCCATGCACCCCTGCGTGGGCTGCAGATAGTAGACGAGGAAGTGGCCGCAGTTGCGGACGGTGATGGGGATGCGGAACAGGCAGCAGTCTTTAGCGCTGCCGTGGAAGAACTGCCAGGTGGCGCAGGCTGAGAGCTGCCTTGCCTCACCGGGCCGGGGCAGAGACACGTCCTTCAGAGAGAGCCACACCGGAGCCTGAGTACCACACCGGTTCATCTACAGACACACAGACAGCATTCAGAGACAATTCACCAATTAATAATGATCAATTAGGGCCAATATTAATATTCAGTCAGTAATAGATAACAATAAATATATCAGAGCTAATGCTAACAGCAGCTGTAATGCTAACAGTAGAGCAATCAGCGCTAATGCTAAAAGTAGCTCTAATGCTAACACTAGCGCTAAAGCTAATGCTAAATCTAAGGTCACTAGACCTAACATTAGAGCTAATGCTAACAGTAGCGCTAATGCTAACAGTAGCGCTAATGCTAACAGTAGCCCTAATGCTAACAGTAGACCTAACCGGCACAGTGGTAGAACGTGGTGACTTCAACACAAAGTTCTCTCTTCTCAGGGAACGATGTTCCAGCGTTATTTGAGAACACTGAGAACAGAGAAATATCCTTGTATTGTTTTCAGTTCTAGCTAAAGCCAGCTAGAAAAGATTATTGATTACTGATGTTGGATTAGTGATTCCTGTAGAACCCGTGCACATTCCCGTCCAGCCTGCTGTAATAATAAACAGCTTGGAATTACAGCGTTAAGTACGGAGAGTTCCTGTGTTGGCGAAAAACAGGAAGAAAGAGACTGGTTCTTCGTTCTCAGGTCAGCAGGTGGTTCCCCCTCACCTCCACACAGCTGGTGGGCATCTCTGCAGGTTTGTTGTTGATGCTGAAGCGGTACCATCCCGGCTCCAGCGAGTGGTCGCAGATCAGATCCTGGATTGCCGTGTTCTGAAGCTCTGTGGAGTCAAAGTCCACGCTACGGTACGGGTTCCGTAACGTCCGGTACCCTCCGGGATAACACTCTGGAGCTGTGGAACCAAACAGAGCGGTTAAACACAAACAAGCAAAAAAGACCACATCATGATACCCTTAAGTCTAAACTGAAACCACCTCCAAATGTGGTTTCAATCCGATTCGCAACAAAGTGGATTTCAAGAGTTTTCTTGCTGTTCACACTGTCAACAATCAATCTGGATACAATCTGGATATGATAAACTGGATTTATGCAGACAGTGTAAACAAGGCCAGAGACAATGGTCTACAACATTGGTGCTGATGACTCTAGTTCCAACCACAATCTGCCACTCCTGCTCCTGCTAATCAGCCTCTTACTAAGTCCCTGATTGGCTGAAACAAATGAGTTAATTAAGGGGGCGGGGCAACTTATTGGACACAGATGGGAGCTAAGCTCTGCAGGAAGGTAGCTCTCCAGGACCAGTGCTGGAGAAGACTGATCTAACACTTTGACTTTTGTCTTAAAGGTATAGTAGCACCAGAAGAGTACAGTTCGTGGACAAATTATCTCAGGTGGTTACTAAGGTGTTGCTAGGCCTTGGCTATGGTATCCCAGGTGGTTGCTAATTTGTTCCTAGGCTATTGCTATGGTGTCCTAAGTGGTTGCTAAGGTGTTGCTAGGCTATTGCTATGGTGTCCTAAGTGGTTGTTAAGGTGTTGCTAGGCTTTTGCTATATTATTCCAGGTTGTTGCTAAGGTGTTGCTAGGCTGTTGCTATAGTATCCCAGGTCCTTGCTATCGTGTTGCTAGGCCATTGTTATACTATTCCAAGTGGTTGCTACGGTGTTGCTAGTCCATTGTTATATTATCCCAGGTGGTTGCTATGGTGTGGTTTGGCTTTTGCTATGGTATTCCCAGGTGGTTTGTTAAGATGTTACTAGACTGTTGTAATGGTATCACAGGTGGTCTATCTATCTATCTATCTATCTATCTATCTATCTATCTATCTATCTATCTATCTATCTATCTATGTATATAAAAGGAAGAACAGTACGTTGTCTTTGTCAGTCCAATTTAAAACAGCCTGTTTAATTCCAAGCAATAAAGAAAGTTCTGAAACTGCAGTGTAGAAATGAGTTATGGCTGTTTTTAGTGGCCAAACTGACACCGTAAAAGTGGAGCTTGGGGAGAAAATAAGACAGAAGAGAAATGTAGAATATGGGCCGTTAATGTATTTATATTCATAATATAAAAGGAAGGATCTGAGCCGTTTTGGGCGTGCGACCCCGGATCTCTCGGGGGACCGTTCCGCACGTTACGCACTTTAATATTCATGGGAAGTTTTAAAAGAACCTTCCGGCAAAGACGCGGGTCAGCGCAGGGGAGGAGCTCGCTCGCAGGGGAGGAATGAAGGAGGGAAAAAGAGTGAAAAGGCCACGGGAGCGACTCAGAAACGTCAGTCAGGAGGGGTGTAAAAAAGGGGGTTAACGTGACCTCCAGAGCAGAGGGACGTCCGGCAGGGTAAAAATATCACACCCAAGGTCGGCCGAGTCGGCGGAGTGAGTCCGGCGCTGCGCAGGCCCGGGGCGGATCCGAGCGACCGAAATAGTCCGGTGACTTTCGGAGTTGGAACCTTTCGGAATTCAGTGCAGCAGTTTTCTCTGTTTGTCACCTCTGTGAGCTCAGAGTGCTCCTCCTCACTCTGACGGCCCAACTGGGTCAGCGGCTCCACTCACAGCTAACACTACAATACACACACACACACACACACTGATACACACACACACACACTGATACACACACACTAACACTACAATACACACACACTAACACTGATACACACACACTAACACACACACACACACACACTGATACACACACACTAACACTACAATACACACACACTAACACTGATACACACACACTAACACACACACACAGATACACACACACTAACACTACAATACACACACACTAACACTGATACACACACACTAACACACACACACACACTGATACACACACACTAACACTACAATACACACACACTAACACTGATACACACACACACACACTGATACACACACACTAACACTACAATACACACACACTAACACTGATACACACACACTAACACACACACACACACACTGATACACACACACTAACACTACAATACACACACACTAACACTGATACACACACACTAACACACACACACACTGATACACACACACTAACACTACAATACACACACACTAACACTGATACACACACACACACTGATACACACACACTAACACTACAATACACACACACTAACACTGATACACACACACTAACACACACACACACACACACTGATACACACACACTAACACTACAATACACACACACTAACACTGATACACACACACACACACACTGATACACACACACTAACACTACAATACACACACACTAACACTGATACACACACACTAACACACACACACACACACACACACACACTGATACACACACACTAACACTACAATACACACACACTAACACTGATACACACACACTAACACACACACACACACTGATACACACACACTAACACTACAATACACACACACTAACACTGATACACACACACTAACACACACACACAGATACACACACACACTAACACTACAATACACACACACTAACACTGATACACACACACTAACACACACACACACACAGATACACACACACACACTGATACACACACACACACTGATACACACACACTAACACTACAATACACACACACTAACACTGATACACACACACTAACACACACACACACACACACTGATACACACACACTAACACTACAATACACACATACTAACACTGATACACACACACTAACACACAAACACACACACACACACTGATACACACACACTAACACACACACACACACACTGATACACACACACTAACACTACAATACACACACACTAACACTGATACACACACACTAACACACACACACACACTGATACACACACACTAACACTACAATACACACACACTAACACTGATACACACACACTAACACACACACACACACACACACTGATACACACACACTAACACTACAATACACACACACACTAACACTGATACACACACACACACACTGATACACACACACTAACACTACAATACACACACACTAACACTGATACACACACACTAACACACACACACACACACACACTGATACACACACACTAACACTACAATACACACACACTAACACTGATACACACACACTAACACACACACACACACTGATACACACACACTAACACACACACACACACACTGATACACACACACTAACACTACAATACACACACACTAACACTGATACACACACACTAACACACACACACACACAGATACACACACACTAACACACACACACACACACTGATACACACACACTAACACTACAATACACACACACTAACACTGATACACACACACTAACACACACACACACTGATACACACACACTAAAACTACAATACACACACACTAACACTGAAACACACACACTAACACACACACACACTGATACACACACACTAACACTACAATACACACACACTAACACTGATACACACACACTAACACACACACACACACTGATACACACACACTAACACTACAATACACACACACTAACACTGATACACACACACTAACACACACACACAGATACACACACACTAACACTACAATACACACACACTAACACTGATACACACACACTAACACAGACACACACTGATACACACACACTAACACTACAATACACACACACTAACACTGATACACACACTAACACACACACACACTGATACACACACACTAACACTACAATACACACACACTAACACTGATACACACACACTAACACACACACACACACACTGATACACACACACTAACACTACAATACACACACACTAACACTGATACACACACACTAACACACACACACACACTGATACACACACACTAACACTACAATACACACACACTAACACTGATACACACACACTAACACACACACACACTGATACACACACACTAACACTACAATACACACACACTAACACTGATACACACACACTAACACACACAGACACACACTGATACACACACACTAACACTACAATTCACACACACTAACACTGATACACACAAACACACTAACACTGATACACACACACACACTGATACACACACACACACACACTAACACTGATACACACACACACACACACACTAAACCCTGATACACACACACACACTCACACTAACATTGATACACACACACACACTAACACTGATACACACACACACTAACACTGATACACACACACACACATACTGATACACACACACTAACACTGATACACACACACTAACACTGATACACACACACACACACACACACTAACACTGATACACACACACACACACATACTGATACACACACACTAACACTGATACACACACACTAACACTGATACACACACACACACACACACACACTAACACTAACACTGATACACACACACACACATACTGATACACACACACTAACACTGATACACACACACACACACACACTAACACTGATACACACACACACACACACTAACACTGAAACACACTCAGTGCTTCTACGAGGAACTCATGGTTCCAATCAGCACTATTGTCTTTAGTAAAACCCATCGTTTTTTAAACGATGTAAACTGTAACCGTCAAGCCTGAATTTGATCTAAATCCAAAATCAGCTGGTAACGCTGGTAAAGACGGAGCAGATCTTTATGGGTGGAATCACGTCTCACTAAAGGCATCAGCACTCATTGCTCTTCTTTCTGGAGGAGAAAAGGTCCAGCAGGTTCCACTGTTCCTGCTCAGCCACGAGTCAGAAACAATCATAATGAAGTGCAGCAGGACTCTGGGCCGCCGGCCGTGAGCCTCGATCGCGGTCAGGCAGTGCTCCGTGTCTGCGTGTCTCTACATGCTGCGCGTCCAGTCCCCCCTGTAATCAGCCAGAAGCACGCAGAGGTCAAAGGCCGCGCAAACAGCCTCAGAACAAAGGCCTGGGCAGCGGTGGTGAGCGCTGCTGTGTAAACCGCTCCAATTGACCGTTTAATGTGTTTACTGAAGGGCTGGGGGATCCACACAGGAGCAGTCCAGCACACTGTGGGTTCAGCGCTGAAGCTCTCGCTCTCTCACCCCGTCAGACTCTGGACTACAGCAGCAGACGGACAGCGGAGCAGCTGAGATGATGATGAGCGTGCAGATCTTTGGTCCAGCACCCTTCATTTACTTAACCTCCACTCAAAAACACACACTGAGCACAAGTCCACCCTTTCCCTTTATTCCAGCTTCTCAGGAGACTCACTTTCAGCACCTCCACGCTTTTCAGACTGCTGGGCCCTGATTGGTGCTCTGGCTTTGCGCTTCTTTCGTTTTGACATGTTACGTTTTTATACACACAGAAACCAAAAGGAACGACAGATTTCTCAAAATGTAGGAGGAAGAAGTCGGATATTAGACTCTGAAATGTAGTGGAGTGAAAGGAGAAAGTCCAGAACGGAGAAACTTCAGTACAGATACACCAAAAATACTAAAGTACAGAAACTAATTACATTTACTCAGTTACTCAGTTACTCAGTTACTCAGATACTCAGATACTCAGATACTCAGATACTCAGATATTCAGTTACTCAGATACTCAGTTACTCAGTTACTCAGATACTCAGTTACTCAGTTACTCAGATACTCAGTTACTCAGATACTCAGTTACTCAGTTACTCAGATACTCAGATATTCAGTTACTCAGATACTCAGATACTCAGTTACTCAGATACTCAGTTACTCAGATACTCAGATACTCAGTTACTCAGATACTCAGATATTCAGTTACTCAGATACTCAGATACTCAGATACTCAGTTACTCAGATACTCAGTTACTCAGATACTCAGATACTCAGTTACTCAGTTACTCGGGTACTGTCAGCTGTACGGTCGTGGTTCTGCATGTTCTCTCTGCTGCGGAACGCTTGGCAAGGATCAGAGACAGGAGGGCAGTGAGCCGTTGTAAAATGTGTTTGGACAGGCCGCCTCTGGGCCCAATGAAGGAGTGATTAAAGAGAGGGAGGGAGAAACAGCACTAATCTCTCTCCCTCCATCACGCTCCTTTAATCCCCCACCGTCTTTAAAAATGCATCACCACCAAGATGGAGAGATAGCTGTTCTCCTCTTGTCTCACGGAGAGCCCCCCAGGTCCACGTCTTTATTGCCTCTCCGTCTGATCTCAGCTCAGGCCTTTATTCTCACCGCTCCTGTCTGATTTTATCTGACTGTAACACCACTGTTGATTTCCATCCCTTTAAACCTGTCAGGCAGGAGGTCATAACTCTATTTATAACTCTAAAATAAAGACACAGCGGGGTCCTTTAGCTTTTACATAGCAAACAGCTGCACTGGGCTGCCTGAAATAAAGACCATAATAAGCTAAAATAAGCATAACATATTTTAGGGTGCAGACAAGTATTATCTAATTTTCAAACAATAAATAGATCAAATAAAACATCATATCACACACACCAAATGAGACGGGACTTGCAGCACAGGGGTGAGTGTTACATGGCATTTATTTCATTTATTTATTTTATTTCATTTAACAACAGGTAATATTACAGATTAGAAGTGAGCAGCAATTAATGCTTTAATGCAGGTAATATTAAACTAACTGTAACTACTGTAAAACTCACATTACCTACAATAAACTAAAAATTACTACTACTGTTAAACTAACATTACTTAAACAACTAATATTTCCAATGTTTAACATTATCCACTGTCAAATTAACATTACCTGTATTAAACTAGTCCTACCTGTGTCAAAATAGCATTGCCAGTGTTAAACTAACAATAACCACCATTAAACTCACATTATCTACATTAAACTAACATTACCCACATTAAAGTAGCATTCGCTACTGTTAAACTAACATTAACTACTTTTAAACTAACAATAATTACTAGTAAACTAATATTATCTACTGTTAAACCAACATTAACTATTGTTAAACTAACATTAGCTACTGTTAAACTAACATTAACTACTGTTAAACTAACATTAGCTACTATTAAACTAACATTACCAACTGTTAAACTAACAATAACTACTAGTAAACTAATATTACCAACTGTTAAACTAACAATAACTACTAGTAAACTAATATTACCTACTGTTAAACTAACATAAGCTACTATTAAACTAAAATTACCTACATTAAACTAACATTAGCTACTATTAAACTAACATTACCAACTGTTAAACTAACAATAACTACTAGTAAACTAACATTACCAACTGTTAAACTAACAATAACTACTAGTAAACTAACATTACCAACTGTTAGACTAACAATAACTACTAGTAAACTAATATTACCTACTGTTAAACTAACAATAACTACTAGTAAACTAATATTACCTACTGTTAAACTAACAATAACTACTAATAAACTAATATTACCTACTGTTAAACAAAATTTACCTACAATAAACTAACATTAGCTACTAGTAAACTAATTAAAATTACCTGTGGTAATGTTATCTGCCTGCATTAAACTAACATTAACTAATGTTATCTGTGTTAAATGTACATTATTTACTGTTAAACGTTACCTGGGTTAAACTAACGTTTCCTACGTAACAGAAATATTGAACTAAAACTAAATTAAACTAAAATTACCAGAGTTACATTTTTTTCATCCTTGCTAATCTGGTCTTAAATTATATTTGAAGTGGCACTAAAACCTCTGGAACAGTGTGATGTTTAACTCGAGGACGCCTGCAGAACATCATGAACTCATATCTGACCTATTTAGTTTATTCAGTTTATCTGTTTCTTATTATGAGCATTTATTTCATCTGAAATCTTACATTTCTTATTTTGTATGAGTGTATATTGCATTTTCTTCACAGAATTTGAAAACTCTAGCTACTCTTTACACTGTTTCATGAATGAAAAAAACAATAGAAACGATTCTCAATCGCTTTGCTTTAACATTCATTGAAGTTAAGAATATTTTGGTTATATTTGCCACTGATTGCTCTGTTTTGACAGCCTCAACACATTTTTCTTACCTTTCATTGTCCTCCTTTCTTTGCTTTCCTTTGTTTTTCATTGTTTACTGTCTAATAATGTGCAAAGCTGGTTTGCGAGACCTTTAAGTACAAATGCACTGTGGAAATAAAGTTATTTAGAGAGGAATTATCCACACCTCAGCTTCTGCAACAGCCGATACACTCCTAATGATAAATTATTCAAAGTTTAATCCGATTGACTGGATGAAATCCCCCGTCGCATTTACAGCGCATGGCTGCCTCTGAATGCTCGGAGTGAGAAAGATGCAGTTTTTTCATGTAAAACTAAACATATCAGGCTAACAAACCAGCTCTAATTCAGCAACATTGGCCATTTCCTTCACTATCAAATTACCACATACAGTTACTGACAAAACAGACTGTTTCCCACAGCTCTGTTTCTCTATTGTTTTCATTTATTGTCTTTGCTGGAGACTAGACACGGTTTTAAGTCTCTAGTAATATGTTTATGGACTAATATCTCCTATTCTAGTGTATAGACGTGTTTATTGAGGGTGTTTATGGACTAATATCTCCTATTCTAGTGTATAGGAGTGTTTATGAGGGTGTTTATGGACTAATATCTCCTATTCTAGTGTGTAGGAGTGTTTATTGAGGGTGTTTATGGACTAATATCTCCTAGTGTATGGGAGTGTTTATTGAGGGTGTTTATGGACTAATATCTCCTATTCTAGTGTATAGGAGTGTTTATTGAGGGTGTTTATGGACTAATATCTCCTATTCTAGTGTATAGGAGTGTTTATTGAGGGTGTTTATGGACTAATAACTCCTATTCTAGTGTATAGGAGTGTTTATTGAGGTTGTTTATAGACTAATATCTCCTATTCTAGTGTATAGGAGTGTTTAGTGAGGTCGTCTATGGACTAATATCTCCTATTCTAGTGTATAGGAGTGTTTATTGAGGGTGTTTATGGACTAATATCTCCTATTCTAGTATATAGGAGTGTTTATTGAGGGTGTTTATGGACTAATATCTCCTATTCTAGTGTACGGGAGTGTTTAGTGAGGTCGTTTATGGACTAATATCTCCTATTCTAGTGTATAGGAGCGTTTATTGAGGTCGTTTATGGACTAATATCTCCTATTCTAGTGTATAGGAGTGTTTATTGAGGCCGTTTATGGACTAATATCTCCTATTCTAGTGTATAGGAGTGTTTATTGAGGTCGTTTATGGACTAATATCTCCTATTCTAGTGTATAGGAGTGTTTATTGAGGTTGTTTATGGACTAATATCTCCTATTCTAGTGTATAGGAGTGTTTATTGAGGTCGTTTATGGACTAATATCTCCTATTCTAGTGTATAGGAGTGTTTATTGAGGGTGTTTATGGACTAATATCTCCTATTCTAGTGTATAGGAGTGTTTATTGAGGGTGTTTTTGACTAATATCTCCTATTCTAGTGTATAGGAGTGTTTATTGAGGTCGTTTATGGACTAATATCTCCTATTCTAGTGTATAGGAGTGTTTATTGGGGGTGTTTATGGACTAATATCTCCTATTCTAGTGTATAGGAGTGTTTATTGAGGGTGTTTATGGACTAATATCTCATATTCTAGTGTATAGGAGTGTTTATTGAGGGTGTTTATGGACTAATATCTCCTATTCTAGTGTATAGGAGTGTTTATTGAGGGTGTTTATGGACTAATATCTCCTATTCTAGTGTATAGGAGTGTTTATTGAGGGTGTTTATGGACTAATATCTAATATTCTAGGATGAAGGAACATGTATTGAGGTCATATATGGACTAATATTTCTTATTTTAGTGTATAGGAGTGTTTATTGAGGTTGTTTTTGGACTAATATCTCCTATTTGAGTGTATAGGAGCACTTATGGGGGGTGGTCATGGACTAGTATCTCCTATTCTAGTGTATAGGAGTGTTTATTGAGGGTGTTTATGGACTAATATCTCCTATTCTAGTGTATAGGAGTGTTTATTGAGGGTGTTTATGGACTAATATCTAATATTCTAGGATGAAGGAACATGTATTGAGGTCATATATGGACTAATATTTCTTATTTTAGTGTATAGGAGTGTTTAATGAGGTTGTTTTTGGACTAATATCTCCTATTTGAGTGTATAGGAGCACTTATGGGGGGTGGTCATGGACTAGTATCTCCTATTCTAGTGTATAGGAGTGTTTGTTAAGGTTGATTATGGACTAATATCTCCTATTGTAGTATATAGGAGCATCTATCTAATATTCTAGGATGAAGGAACATTTATTGAGGTCATATGTGGACTAATATCTCCAATTTGAGTGTATAGGACCACTTATTGGGGTTTATTCATGGACTAATATCTCCTGCTGTAGTTTAGAGGAGTGTTTATTGGAGTTGTTTATGGACTAGAAATGTAGTAAAATTAGTTTTTGGCCAAACTGTCACTGCAATGCAGGTCCGAAAAGGTTAATATATCCCCCCAAGTCATCTGATAGAGAAGAGACTGAAGTATTGAAGAGGGCCTGATTAATAAAGTGGAGGCCTGATTAATAAAGTGTGGGCCTTCAGAGAGCCCCTTAATGCCCCTCAGATTGAAGGATTCCTCACCCAAACCCTGAGGACAATGCAAGGCCACAAAAACACTTATTCTCATTCTCACATCCTGCCCCCCTCCCCTCCCCACCCCCACTCCCCTGTTGATGGAGGGCTGTAAGAATGTGTGTGTGACTCACTCACACAGCTGTAAAACCCTTTAATAAAGACTTCCGTCTCTTTGGTAACATCGGCCACAGCTGAGACCCGGACGGCACAAACACAAAGCCAGAAGGGCCACTTTCTTCAGACGGCTTGCTCTCTTAAAGCGACAGTTCAGCGGAGAAAGCTCCAACCTTTCCCTTCAAATGTGGTCATGGAGTCGATCAGCCAAGACAGGTTTGGTGTCTGAAGTTTACTTCTGTGGCTGTAACGCTGGTGTCGTGAGGCTAATGGAAGCTTATATATCACCAAATAGCAGTTTGGTCTTCAACCACAGACGAGGTAAAAACACAATTCAGACTCCGAGGCATTCATGTGAGTCACACAGTGTCAGAAGCCACACAGTTGGGTCTATTAGAGACCCTGAACACCTCCACACAGTTTGAGCTGAGTGAGTGATGGTCTAGGCCTGCAGTCAGCACCACGCTACTCGGTGGGGTACTACGAAGGCTAGTTCAAACAGTATTTTACAGGCTTCGAATACTAATTCATATTCATCCTATCCTCAGAAACAATAATATTTTAAGGGGTTTTCTTATCCTTTAGTTGTCCATGTTAGTCAATGTTTCAGTCCACATCAAAATGAATATAAAACCTGCTGAGGCCATTTTTTTTAACTCGCATGCATGAATGAAGCCAGGTCCCCATAAAGATCCAGTCAAATTCCACATTCTGTACTGGTTCAAATAAACGATCTTGGTGGCTTAGTGGCTTCAGAGCAGCTCCTGCGCTGTGCTAACGCTGTGAGGAGGAGGGTCTTCTCTCTTTCACAGCTTTAAAGCCACGAATCAGAGCACTTTTCGACCATCCAGGGCCTCAGTTCTCCCACGTGTGTGACCGCTGAGACATCTTTCCTCTGTTAGCCTTAGTGGCCGTGTGGACGGAGCTCCTTTGGAGGCCTGGCATGAATTTATGCCACATTCAAAACCAACGGAAGCCTTTAAAGTATGTTCATTTGAACGTTTTCCACGTTTGAAGAGTAGCTGTCTGTTTGAAGTCTTGTCTTGATGATGTGCTGTAGTTTATTCTGCTTCTAGTGGCTTAAAACAGCACAAAGCATCCGAATACCAAGTACAGAAACAACCACCAGTGTAGCGAACCCGTACAGAATAGGGCTTAAAAATTAGGAGTTCGTGTGTTTTATTCATTTTTTTTATATTGGAACTGTGATTTTACTTTAAGGTCCAGGCCTATTTTATTGGCCATGAAAGCCAGAATGTCCACTTTTTTCAGGTTTTTGGTGTTTTCTGACGGGCCTAACTCACCTGTAGGCAGATCATGAGCTCCATGTTATTAGATCAAATTTCCCCACTTAAAACTTGTTAAGATGACGTCTTTGATAATCCAGGCTAGAATTCAAATTTCAGCTCTTGCAATTCGGAAATTGCACTTTTAAAATTGTGATTTCAATTTAAAAACAATGAATCTTTCACATCTAGTTACAGGTAATTAAAGGATTCAGGCCAGTCCTACTCGTGAGGGATCCTAGCTTCGTAGCTCTGGACTGAATAAGTGTGAAGTAACTGATTCAAATGATTTTCATATTAATAAACATACATTAATAAACATCAGCTCAACTACTGCCGAAGATGGAGCACGAAGGCATTTGAACTGATTGTATTCGTGTGGAAACAGCGTCCGCTTTCGAATCAAGTGCATCATCGAAACGTGAAAGTGAAAATCACAGGTTACGACGAAAACAAGGTGTCCGCAAACGTCTGGCGGTCAGTGTTCTGATCTGATGACCCTGTGAGAGTGACGGTGGAGCCGTGACCCTGTGAGAGGGGGAGAGGTCAGAGGTGTTGGTTTATCCCCACTAATCAGTCTGACCCGCCGTGTCGGCTTCCACGGTGACGGCACCAGACATCACAACATCATAATTAGAGCCCCCCCCCGGGGGTCTTCCTGAGAGGCACGCTAATGCTTTCTGAAAACATCTGGAGTGAAGGGGGGGCACGGTCCATTAGCTGTGTGAGGACCCTATAGCACACACACACACACACACACACACACACACACACTCCAGCTGGTGTCAATGAGGCCTCACAATCACACGCACAGCTGCTCTGGGAACAGTGCCTCAGCTGGTTTTATTGCCCACCCGTATTCAGACAAACCCCACCTACTGGGCTGTAATTAGATAGTAGCCCTAAAAGCCCACCAGTTTGCATTGCCCATATAAAAATAATCGATTATATATACAATAAATACATATTAAAATACATGCAAATGACTTTTTACATACTGGTAACATAACATTTCATTTTCATAGCAATAAAACAGGAGGCCAGTCATGGCAGGACACTAGCAGCCCATCACAGAAGGCAGGACATTACCAGCCAATCAAAGAAGGCAGGACATTACCAGCCAATCACAGAAGGCAGGACATTACCAGCCACTCACAGAAGGCAGGACATTACCAGCCAATCACAGAAGGCAGGACATTACCAGCCACTCACAGAAGGCAGGACATTACCAGCCACTCACAGAAGGCAGGACATTATCAGCCACTCACAGAAGGCAGGACATTACCAGCCACTCACAGAAGGCAGGGCACCATCAGCCAATCACAGAAGGCAGGACATTACCAGCCAATCACAGAAGGCAGGACATTACCAGCCAATCACAGAAGGCAGGACATTACCAGCCAATCACAGAAGGCAGGACATTACCAGCCCATCACAGAAGGCAGGACATTACCAGCCAATCACAGAAGGCAGGACATTACCAGCCAATCACAGAAGGCAGCATTAGCTGGTGGCTTAGTCTTCTTGCTAAGCT
>NC_051235.1:1757500-1832500 GCF_015220715.1 Pygocentrus nattereri | reverse complement strand
CTGTACATACTATACCATTATATTCTAACACTATATATACTATACCATTATATTCTAACACTGTATATACTATACCATTATATTCTAACACTGTATATACTATACCATTATATTCTAACTCTATATATACTATACCATTATATTCTAACACTGTATATACTATACCATTATCTTCTAACACTGTATATACTATACCATTATATTCTAACACTGTACATACTATACCATTATATTCTAACACTGTACATACTATACCATTATATTCTAACACTATATATACTATACCATTATATTCTAACACTATATATACTATACCATTATATTCTAACACTGTACATACTATACCATTATATTCTAACACTGTACATACTATACCATTATATTCTAACACTATATATACTATACCATTATATTCTAACACTATATATACTATACCATTATATTCTAACACTGTATATACTATACCATTATATTCTAACTCTATATATACTATACCATTATATTCTAACACTGTATATACTATACCATTATATTCTAACTCTATATATACTATACCATTATATTCTAACACTGTATATACTATACCATTATATTCTAACTCTATATATACTATACCATTATAGTCTAACACTGTATATACTATACCATTATATTCTAACACTATATATATACTATACCATTATATTCTAACACTGTATATACTATACCATTATATTCTAACACTGTACATACTATACCATTATATTCTAACACTGTATATATTATACCATTATATTCTAACACTGTATATACTATACCATTATATTCTAACACTGTATATACTATACCATTATATTCTAACACTGTATATATTATACCATTATATTCTAACACTGTATATACTATACCATTATATTCTAACACTATATATACTATACCATTATATTCTAACACTGTATATACTATACCATTATATTCTAACACTGTATATATTATACCATTATATTCTAACACTGTATATACTATACCATTATATTCTAACACTATATATACTATACCATTATATTCCAACACTATATATACTATACCATTGTATTCTAACACTATATATACTATACCATTATATTCTAACACTATATATACTATACCATTATATTCCAACACTGTATATACTATACCATTATATTCTAACACTGTATATACTATACCATTATATTCTAACACTATATATACTATACCATTATATTCTAACACTGTATATACTATACCATTATATTCTAACACTATATATACTATACCATTATATTCTAACACTGTATATACTATACCATTATATTCTAACACTATATATATACTATACCATTATATTCCAACACTGTATATACTATACCATTATATTCTAACACTGTATGACTGTAAACACAGACTAAATCCAGACCGCTGCTGTTTTAATATACATTTGGCCTTCAGTCTACAAAGGGAGTGGACAAAATAATGGAAACAGCACTGTAATGTTGTAATGTGTCACAAACTGCCCTCTTCATGGAAACGGCTGAAATATATATCACAGAATAGAAATGTTTCAAGAGCTTGAGTCACGCTCAGACTGTTTACGGCTAATGAGTAACGCTGCTTGCTGCTGTTTTTCAGAGCGCCGCGAGTTTCTCACGTCTCCAGATACGAGTGAAGGGTTTTCCGCTTTAGGCCTCTATCCGTGAAAATGAACCCTAATCAACGAAAACATTCACGTAATTGAAGCGAGAGGAGAGGTCAGTTCTAGGCCTGTCGGGCTAATCCCAGCGCAGCCCTGCGACTGAGGGACTTTCGTAAAAAGCTTTGCGCCAATGTGACTTATTATCGTGTTATAAAGCCATAATAAATGCGTTCTGTGGCCGAGAGCTCATAGCTGGCTCCAATACGCACAGCTCAACATCAGACTGCAGCATTGAGACGACTGAGCGCTACTGTCAGATACGTTTAACACGTACTTTGCGTCAAAACATCATGCGCTATAAATGGGAGATGATTGGCACAGACATGGGGTTGAGAAACGTCCACTCTGTAAAGAGACCTGAAGGTCCACAACCTGTCAAAGGAGAACCGATGTTTCAAAATTCCTGCGTAATTAAGTGATTGAGCTGTAAACAGAGCGGTTTTGGTGTGAAACGCTCGGTTCTAGATAAACTGACAGAGTCAGAGCTGCTCCCAGTGGTGGTGATGGGAACCAGACGTCCCTCTAAAAGCTCCTACAGAAAGTTCCTACATGAACTGGTTCTGAATTCACTGCCTGATGACTGAGACGCTGTTTTATGAGAGTTTAGAGAACTTCAACTCCATTCATGGTGGAGGGAGACATGCAGGGCGCTGTGCGGCAAAATAGTCCCCAAAGAAAACTCATTATTCCAGATTTTCCACTGTTTTCCATCATCAACATTCCATATAAGCTCAGAAGACTCGTGTAGGTTCTCTGGTGGTTCTGGATGGTAAATAAAGTGTCTATATCTGTGTTGTTGTCATGGCGACGCCTGGTTCCCATCACCACCACTGTAAGGACGTCTGAACCGTTTCACACCAAACCCTCTGAATCTCTCTGTAATGTACACAGGAAAGCTAGTGCCATCTTGGCCAGTCCAGATCACCTCTTTCTACTAGAGGTTGAATTCCTTCCGTCATAGTCAGCGATTTTTGCAGTACCTGCTGGACGAACCAATAAACTGCTTATTGAATGAGGGACAGCCAGTCAGGTCAGAGCTCATTTACATATACCAGTCTTAGGCCCTATGGCGAAGGGATAAATTTAAAGAGTAGAAAAGATGGTAAAACATTTCATTTGGCCGTTATTTAGTTTACTCTGTTTACCTCACTGTCTTAGGTGAACATTTTCCTGTTCCACCTTAAATAGCGCAGGAGTTACATTCAGGTTCCTCAAGCATTATATTAGCAACTGTTGCACCATTTAAGGTGGAATGGGGAAATTCGAACAAGAAGCCAGTTTGGCTTCAAAGTTAAACACTTCTTATAATCTTATATTCTTATAATTAAAGTCTCCATACTTCATAAACTCCATTTCCACAGGATGTGAGAGCATCATGATGATTCACGTTTCGAGATGGACACTATCTCAGGTTATTTCTTCACTGTGAAGGTTCTGTTCAGGTACATTTTTTATCCAGGTACAAACAGTGTAGATGTTCCCTCAGAGGTTCTACAGTGGTTCTAAGGTCTGATTGTGGAGCTTAAATCAGGTTCTCAAGGTGAAAAGTTGGTATTTGTTCCTTTTCATAACCGAATGTTTTAAAACAGAGCAGTAGAGTAAAAGCCTGGAGGCGAGGCGAGGCGGGGTGTGTGGAGTCAGTCCAGCTTAGAACACATCATTTCAGTGGATTATGGTTCAGTTATGTTCCCTGACTAAAGGCACTGAGATGGAGCCTTGAGGGAACCACCCCAGTGACGAGGGGCCTGATTCAGTGACCCTGTAGTTCCTATATTTATGATAGTTTACGGCTCGTTTTTCAGAAGGTAAAAGGTGGCAAAAATGAAGGACGTGGCGATAAAAAATTCCAGTAATAATTACATTTCCAGCCCATATAAAACTACGCCCAAGCAAATTGGGCTTAACAAAACCAGCCTGTTCAATTCTAAGACATTAACAGAGTTATTTTTACCTAAAACCCGCACTAAAGTTATGAGTTGACCACCTAGTAACGTAGCATATCGGCCTTTTAGCCACATATATACAGCGTTACTTTTCCACATACTGTATATATTTTGACGCATCACATTCGAAATCAATGCTGGTACTAATATTATCAGCTGTCTACCTCCTTTCCCTCAAGCTGTGGCGCTCTCTCTCCCTCTTTCTGATATTTCCTCCTGGAGCATGAGCCTGTCTTGCCAAACGGAGCTAACAGCAGCTCATAGGTCCCGGCCTGTCGTGATCCGGCACCACCTGGGTGCTCAGTGAGGTCATATGGAGGAGTTAGCCTGCAGATCCTGCCCTAATGCCCTGTGCATGGATCTGTGGGCTGGGTCAGCTGGCTTCTACATCCGGCAGCATGGCTAGGATGAGGCCTTTGGCCTGGATGGTGAATCTTCTCACTCTTGGGTAAGGGTTTGGCAGAATCCAGCGTGATGGCGAAGTAGTTTTCTTCTAAAAAATGAGGTTTTTTGTTTTATGTTGCAGATAACATAAGATAAAAAAGCCACAAATACCATACAGCCTGTTTATGCAATACAATCTGTTTATATGCTACAAAAATAATGTAATGTATTAAAACATCCACAGTGTATGTTGGGAAAAGTGTAAATTCAATTCCAAAAAAGTTGGGAAAATGTGTGAATTGCTATCAAAAACAGAAACAGTGGTTAGTAAATTCTATTTGACCTGTATTAAACTGAAAACAATACAAAAACACCACCTTTGATGTTCAACTTTATGAACGTCACTGTTTTTGTATTATTCGTTCACTCCAAATGGTTGCAATGCATTCCATACACATACGAACAGGAGCCCCATCGCTGTGTTACATTCAGATTCCTTTTAACAGCACTGAATAATCATTTGAACTGACCCAGTTTTGAAAAAGAATTTTTTTTGTCCATTTTTCTGTTACTCAGACTTCAGTGGGAGACAGTTTTGGACTGCAGGCACTGATTAGCCGTGCTATTCTAACATGTGCTGCATGTTTCTGAAAAAGACAGAGTCTAAAAGGCAGCATAGTAGCTCTAAAATGTGTTCAGAGTTAATGGTACTTTCACAGATGTGCAGGATACCCACTAATAGCCCCTACACCATGTTGGATGCTGGCTTTTGAACTTTACACTGGTAACAATGGTCCTTTTATTCTTTGACCTTGAGAACAGAACAAAAGTTGACTCTTCAGACCACAATACATGTTTCCACTGAGCATCAGCCCATTTCAGATGAGCTCGAGCCCAGAGAAGTCGGCAGTGTTTCTGAATGTAGTTGATATATGACTTCTGCTCTACAGTACATAGTACAGTCTTAACTTGCATTGCTGGACACGGCAATGGACGGTGTTTACTGACAACAGTGTTTCAAAGTATTTCCCAACCCGTGTAGTGATCTCATCACAGAAACATGCTGGGCTGTCTGAGGGGCCGAAGGTCATGGGCATTCACTGTAGTTTTAGGCCTTTTCCTTTATACACAGAGATTTCTCTAGATTCCCTGAATCGGTTGGAGATATTATGTACTGTAGAGGGTGAAATACTTAAAATCATTAATTGCTCACTGAGGAATGTTATTTTTAAACGGTTGAATTTTTTGCTAAAGCATTTTTAGTGGACAGCCTCGACCCATAAAGGACTCGGCCTTTACTGGATGCTGCATCATCTGCTTAAGGTGTTGATTTTAAACATTTCTTATTGTTTCTAGTCTTAAATTGCATCAATCTCAGAGAGAACATACATTTCCAAAAAACAATGAAGTTGATGAGATAAAACATTATATATCTTGTCTCTTTACTGCTTAAATTTTAATACAAATCAAAGTAATTTTACAGATCACTTTTTATTTGCATCTCCCTCACTGGTCCAATGATTTGGTTGGCCAAGTTATTAAATCCAAGGGTTCACTAACTTTTTCCCCCAGCACAGTGAACGTGTAATTGGTGTGCACAACAAAGACATGAAGGATTATAATATTTATGTTATTAGCTTTAGTATATAGTGTTTATCCGTACTTGTGACTTGCATAAGAACAGACCAAGCTTCCTGACCAATTAATGCAGAACGCTGGGCAATTCCAAAAGATTCACATAAAGGTTTTATTCCCACTGTAGATGGTTAAGACGTGAAAGTCCTTCTGAGCGGTTTGGTGTGAAACGCTCTGTACTAGAGTCAGAGCTGCTCACAGTAGGGTGATAGGAACCAGACGTCCCTCTAAAAGCTCCTCACAGTGGTGGTGATGGGAACCAGACGTCCCTCTAAAAGCTCCTCACAGTGGTGGTGATGGGAACCAGACGTTCCTCTAAAAGCTCCTCACAGAAAGTTCCTACATGAACTGGTTCTGAATTCACTGCCTGATGACTGAGACGCTGTTTTATGAGAGTTTAGAGAACTTCAACTCCATTCATGGTGGAGGGAGACATGCAGGGCGCTGAATAGTCCCCAAAGAAAACTCATTATTCCAGATTTTCCACTGTTTTCCATCATCGACATTCCATATAAACTCAGAAGACTCGTGTAGGTTCTCTGGTGGTTCTGGACAGTACATAAAATTGGGTTGAATGTTAGACAATAGCATGAAAGTTTTGGAACTATCACGAAGTTGGTGTTGAATTACTTCAGGCATAAAAATTCCAAAATTATTCAATGAATCCACATACAAAAAACTTGGCAGCATGTTTGAGGAAAAAGAGGTCATGAGACAGATCCTTTGGCCTGGACAACTGTGCTACCAGCGAGGGTGTTAGCAGGGCGGCTTTCCTGCTAAGTCAGAGCTTTGGCCAGAAGACGTCTGAGTAAACTTCAGAGCAGAAGCTGTGCAGGAGAAGAGGATAAACAGGTTTTGGGTTGGATAGTGAGGTCAGAGGTGTGTGGAGCCAAGCAGATCTGGCTTGCCAGAAGGTCCCTGACCCTCTTGTGGACGGGGGGCTTGGAAAGGGGGTAGCATTGCAAACCTTCTGCCAGCTCAGCTCAGAGGCAAGTCAAAGCTCTGTGTACTCTGGAAATCTGAAAGCACAACCTTAAAAAAGAGGGTTCTTTAGCTTAATTCTTCGTGGCAGACTTTCAACAAGGTATTGTAAACGTTCCTCAGAGATTCTGGTTGGTTATTTGAGTTTCTGCTGTCTTTCTATCATCTGGAACCAGTCTGCCCGTTCTCCTCTGACCTCTCACATCAACAAGGCGTTTTCATCCACACAACTGACCGCTCACTGGATATTTCCTCTTTTTCGGACCGTTCTCTGTAAACCCTAGAGATGGTTGAGCGTGAAAATCCCAGCAGATCAGCAGTTTCTGAAATACTCAGACCAGCCCGTCTGGCACCAACAACCACGCCACGTTCAAAGCCCCTTAAATCCCCTTTCTTCCCCGTTCTGATGCTCGGCCTGCACTTCAGCAAGTCGTCTTGACCACCTCTACATGCCTGAATGCAGTGAGCTGCGGCCGTGTGATTGGCTGATTAGCTATTTGTGTTAACGAGCAGCGGAACAGGTCGAGAAGGATGCATTAGGCCAAAAGAGATGCTTTTAAGTGTCTTCTGCATTCTTTTGAAACGGGGTGGCGCCCTGTAAATGTTAGGATGGAGGAACCACTGACTGTTATAGTGTTGGGGGGGACGTTACAGTGTTGGGGGGGAGGTGCCAAAATATCCTGAACACAAAAATGATGGAAACAGTTTAATGGTCCACAACTAAGTACTACATATTTCACAGTCCTTTCACTCACTATCTGAGCTGCTTATCCTCCTGGGTTGCAGGCGGTGCTAGAGCTTATCCAGGCACTCATTGGACAGAAACATTCTGGACAGGTCACCAGTGCGTCATAGGGCAGACACACACAGTCGTACCCAGGGGTAATTTAGTACCTCCAATTAGCCTGACTGAATGTGGAGAACATGCAAACCCCACAGTGAAAGGACCCTGGTTACCCGGCCGGGGAATCGAACCCAGACCCTTCTTGCTATGAGCGCTACCCACTGCGCTTCTATGCTGCCCCCGTCTTTTCATGTTTTCGGCAGTTTTCACAAATTTTAAAAGCTGATTCTGGAACTCTACAGATTTCTCTCCGCAGTAAAACTCAAAAGTTCAAAATTAACACCAGAAAGCTGGTTTCTGATTGGTCAGCATGTCCTTTCCCAAAGCTGCAGTTTAAGTTTCAGTTTTTGAAAGTTGCAAAATTTAAGTCTGTTTTAAAACTAGTCCTGAAAGCATTTAACTTAAGATAAACCCTTAAGATGTTTGACGCAAGTGGCCACTTCTTTTAGTGACTGTTTCTTATTTTTCTTACATCAGTCAAGTCTCATCATTTTTTAAAGGGATTTTTGACATGAAAACACAAAACTAAGAGGAAAATTAACACAAGAACTTGTTTATTTATTTATTTATTTATTTTTACTTTGAAATACTTGAGCATGTTTAAGCATAAATACTTTTTGACTTTGACTGAAGGTTATTTTTGGCTCCATACTTTCAGACTTTTCTTCACAGTTTTTAAGTGTGACAGTACAGATGCTTCCACTTAAGCCCAGTTCCTCTGTAGGCTTTGTTTTATCTGTAGGAATCCGAATTCAAGTCTCCACAGCAGCGTCACCCCTTCTCAGGTTCTCACTTCAGAGCTCATCGTTAGAGGCGAGGCAGCGCTCGTCTGACGCTCGCTGTGTGAGATGTGTGGAGAGACGTGAGATCTTCAGCTGCCTCAGCGCAGATCTTCAACAATAGACAGAGAACAGGACCAATTAACCGCGGCTCTGACTGCGCCGAGCTCAGCACGGCTCCAAACCGCCAGACATAAAGTCTACTACGCTGGGATGATGTCACTCACAGCACTGAGTCCTGAAGTCTGCAGGAACCAGACGTCCCTCTAAAAGCTCCTCACAGTGGTGGTGATGGGAACCAGACGTCCCTCTGAAAGCTCCTACAGAAAGTTCCTACATGAACTGGTTCTGAATTCACTGCCTGATGACTGAGACGCTGTTTTATGAGAGTTTAGAGAACTTCAACTCCATTCATGGTGGAGGGAGACATGCAGGGCGCTGTGTCTCAAAATAGTCCCCAAAGAAAACTCAGTATTCCAGATTTTCCCCTGTTTTCCATCATCAACATTCCATATAAGCTCAGAAGACTCGTGTAGGTTCTCTGGTGGTTCTGGATGGTAAATAAAGTGTCTATATCTGTGTTGTAGTCATGGCGACGCCTGGTTCCCATCACCACCACTGTGAAGACGTCTGAGTCTCTACACTCTTTAAAACATGGTTCTTTAGTACAGAAAATGGTTCTAAATAGAACGATGAGAACTCAAAGAACCCTGCATGATTAAAGGGTTCTTTGCATCATGAAATGGTTTGTCAGACTGATGGAGACTGTGCTGTAGATGGTTCTATACAGAACCCTTTTAAAAAACATTCTATTTAGCACCAAAATGAGTTCTTCTATTGTCATGTCAAAGAACCCTTTTTGGTGCCACATAGAACCCTTTCCAAAATGCTTCTATATAAAACCATCTACAGCACATTCTCCATCCGTCTGAAGAACCATTTCATGATCCCAAGAACTCTTTAATCGTGCTGGGTTCTTGGAGGGCTGAGGTTTCATATAGAACCATTTTCTTTACTAAAGAACCCTTGAAGAACTGTCTTTTTTAAGTGTGCACAATCAACCATTTCACACCAAGCCACTCTGAATCACTCTGTTCACATCTCACACATGGAGTAATGGGGAAATTTTGAAAGACGGGTGGAGTTTCCCTTCAAAGACTGTAATGAAAACAGAAAATAACCGAAAATTATAAGCTGGGTCACCTGAGATGTTAGCGCTGGAACTATGAGCTATGCACACTCTTAGAAAGATGGTTCTTCAAGGGTTCTTCAGTAAAAGGAATGGTTTTATACAGATCCATTCATTTCAATGGTGTTTTGCGTGGTGAGATGGTTCTTCAGATGGATGGAGAATATGGTTCTATACAGCACTGAGAAGGATTCTGCTATTGTCACCAGTTTGGCACTGTAACAATAGTGGAACGTTCTTTTTTTTTGGTGCTATGTAGAACCATTTGCAAAAAGGTGCCATATAGAACCATATACACCTTCTCCATCAGTCTGAAGAACCTATTCACAATGCGAAACACCGTTTAAGCCTGAAAGGGATCTATATAGAACCATCCATTTCACTGAAGAACCCTTGCAGAACCATCTCTATTTAAGAGTGTGGTTAAGCTGCACTCCATTTAGAGAGGGGATGAAACTGGACACACGCGTGCGCGTCTGCTTAGAGCCATCAAACGTTCCGAGAATCAGAGATTTGAGCAACGAGGCGGATAACTTTATCATTCCGAATAACAACTGAACGACAAACGTCTGAAGGCCCGTCAGCGTCTCCCGCCCGGAAAAGGTTAAACCTTTTCCAGATAAAGGTCAAGATTTGTCAACGTAACATTTCAGAAAGGAGACGTAGCTGTCAAGTTTCCAGAAATGAGTAAATAAATGGGCGGAAAATTGAGAGATTTGAGTGTGTTTTCTTGTTTGGACGTGAGTAATAGGAGTGTGTGAGCTGTAGAGCTGAACACAGATATTTTTAGGACCTGGTTATTTATTTATTTCTCTCGTTGAGTCACGTTTGATCTTCACAGAGACACTTTAGCACATACGCACAGTGTCTTTTATCACTATAAGCTGTTCACACACACACACACACACACACACACACACACACACACACACACACAGAGTGATGTGTTGACAGACTAATAGCACCGGGTCGCATTTTACGCTCTTTGGTGCTGCTGAACAAAACTGGTACAAACACAAACACGAAAAACAAACAGGTCTGCATGAAACTAAGGCCTGAACCTGACCTGAACTCCTGAGTTTGAGACCCAACCTGAACCCGAATAAGCCTGTAGGTTTGAGACCCAACCTGAACCCGAATAAGC
Source organism: Pygocentrus nattereri (assembly GCF_015220715.1). NCBI lineage: Eukaryota > Metazoa > Chordata > Actinopteri > Characiformes > Serrasalmidae > Pygocentrus > Pygocentrus nattereri. The sequence goes on along the minus strand of NC_051235.1, from coordinate 1,821,908 downwards.
CTGTAGGTTTGAGACCCAGCGTGAACCTGAATAAGCCTGTAGGTTGGAGACCCAACCTGAACCTGAATAAGCCTGTAGGTTGGAGACCCAACTTGAACCCGACTGAAACTGCAAGTTCAAGACCCGACCTGAACCCAGGAGTTTGAGACTCGACCGGAACCCAACCTGAAACTTATGAGTTTGAGATCCAACTTGAACCTGACTGAAACTGCAAGTTTAAGACCCAATCTAAACTCAGGAGTGTGAGTCTCGACCTGAAGCCAACCGGAACCCACAAGTTTGAGACTTGACCTGAACCCAACCTGAAACTTATGGGTTTGAGACCCAACCTGACCTTGTGAGTTCTGTGAGTTTGAAACCCAGTGTGAACTCAAACTGTTTAAGATCTGATCTGAAACCAACCTGAAACTTATGGATTTGAGACCTGACCTGAAAGGTTGAGACTCAACCTGAATCCAACTGAAACTTCAATTTTTAGAGCTGACCTGAACTCATCTATCTATCTATCTATCTATCTATCTATCTATCTATCTATCTATCTATCTATCTGTCTATCTGTCTATCTATCTATCTATCTATCTATCTATCTATCTATCTATCTATCTATCTATCTATCTATCTATCTCCGTCTGTCTGTCTATCTATCTATCTATCTATCTATCTATCTATCTATCTATCTATCTATCTGTCTGTCTGTCTGTCTGTCTGTCTATGTGTCTGTTTTATCTGTCTGTCTGTAATTAGTTTAGAAATAGTCTTTTAGGTTCATATTGTGAAATGAGTTAATCCTGCTTAGTCACCACTGGTTTCTCTGTGTGTGTGTCTGTGTGTGTGTGTGTGTGTGTGTGTGTGTGGTTGTGTGTGTGTCTGGATCGTCTCTGTGGGAGAGAAAACACACACACCCCCTTCAGGCTTTGATCTCACACTCAGACCATCACAGAGCTCAGAGTGACGCCCCGATAACCCCTCCCCCAGATGTTCCCCCGCTCCATCCAGCGCGAGAGAACTCCAGCTGTGAGCCGACAGCGCAGGAACTCCTACTGCTGGTCAGTCAAAGACCACCAAGCCATCAAAGCTAAACACCCCCCCACACTGCAGACCCCCTAACGGGCGCTAAACGAGCGTTTGGGATGCTGTTTGTTAGTTTTCGGTGGCGACGTCTCGGGGGGAAGCAGCGCTTCTGCAGAAGTGGCTTTGAAAACAGAGCTTTTGAGGTGTTGGTGTTACAGTGAAGGAAGAAAGGCTGCGGTCGCTCTTGAAAGCAAAGCACAAAGGCAGGTAAAGAGGTTCTGCACGGAGCCAAATGGAAGGTTGTGGCGCTCAGTGAGAGGCTTTTCGTCTTTATCTTTCACTCCGGGTGGAAAACCACTGAACTGTGTCTGTGCAGTCGAACAGATTTCATATCCATCCAGAGACACTGAAACTGCGGTGTAGCGTCACAGTGCTTCTAAAGAGGACAGTAAAGCCTCCACCGCCCCACATCAGTCACTCGGGGCGTCAGAAGGACGAGCCAGACCGGCAGCAGGAGGCCAGCTTTACCTGTGAGACTCGCTGCTGCAGCCAGGTGTGGATTAAAGGGACAATCAGAGCTGAATGTGAAACCATCACTGCTTCTGTCATAAACATGCCTCCTGACCTCACACAGCACCTTACACCTGATTACACTAGGAGAGACAGGAAAGGAGAGGAAGGAGAAAAAAGGGAGGGAAATGAGGGAGAGACTGAGAAAGAAAGAACAGGAATAAGAGAAAAACAGAAAGGATGGAAGAAAAGAAAAGACAGAGAAGAGAGAAAAAATGAGGAGCCAGAGAGAAGAACAGAGGAAAAGAAAGAAAGAAGAAAGAAAGTACAGAGAAGGAGAAATGAAAGAGGGGAGCGAGAGAGACAGGGAGAGAAGGAGAGACAGGCGTGGGGGAGAGAGACAGGGAGAGAAGGAGAGACAGGCGTGGGGGAGAGAGACAGGGAGAGAAGGAGAGACAGGCGTGGGGAGAGAGACAGGGAGAGAAGGAGAGACAGGCATGGGGGAGAGAGACTGGGAGAGAAGGAGAGACAGGCGTGGGGGAGAGAGACAGGGAGAGAAGGAGAGACAGGCGTGGGGGTGAGAGACAGGGAGAGAAGGAGAGTCAGGCGTGGGGGAGAGAGACAGGCGTGGGGAGAGAGACAGGGAGAGAAGGAGAGACAGGCGTGGGGGAGAGAGACAGGGAGAGAAGGAGAGACAGGCGTGGGGAGAGAGACAGGGAGAGAAGGAGAGTCACGCGTGGGGGAGAGAAACAGGGAGAGAAGGAGAGACAGGCGTGGGGGAGAGAGACAGGGAGAGAAGGAGAGACAGGCGTGGGGGAGAGAGACAGGCATGGGGAGAGAGACAGGGAGAGAAGGAGAGACAGGCGTGGGGGAGAGAGACAGGGAGAGAAGGAGAGACAGGCGTGGGGAGAGAGACAGGGAGAGAAGGAGAGACAGGCATGGGGAGAGAGACAGGGAGAGAAGGAGAGACAGGCGTGGAGGAGAGAGACAGGCGTGGGGGAGAGAGACAGGCGTGGGGGAGAGAGACAGGCATGGGGAGAGAGACAGGGAGAGAAGGAGAGACAGGCGTGGGGGAGAGAGACAGGGAGAGAAGGAGAGACAGGCGTGGGGAGAGAGACAGGGAGAGAAGGAGAGACAGGCATGGGGAGAGAGACAGGGAGAGAAGGAGAGACAGTCGTGGAGGAGAGAGACAGGCGTGGGGGAGAGAGACAGGCGTGGGGAGAGAGACAGGGAGAGAAGGAGAGTCACGCGTGGGGGAGAGAGACTGGGAGAGAAGGAGAGAAAGGCGTGGGGGAGAGAGACAGGCGTGGGGGAGAGAGACAGGGAGAGAAGGAGAGACAGGCGTGGGGGAGAGAGACAGGGAGAGAAGGAGAGACAGGCGTGGGGGAGAGAGACAGGCGTGGGGAGAGAGACAGGGAGAGAAGGAGAGTCACGCGTGGGGGAGAGAGACAGGCGTGGGGGAGAGAGACAGGGAGAGAAGGAGAGACAGGCGTGGGGAGAGAGACAGGGAGAGAAGGAGAGACAGGCGTGGGGGAGAGATGTAAATTGCTGGGTATAAACCGATGGTGAAAGTTCTCGGCGCCTCAGAGAAACAAAGAAAACACGTTAATAGATGTAATTAAGTGAGTTGATCAGAATCTCAGAAACACGCCCACTTTCTAACATCAGTGTTGAGGTGTAAACAGAGTAATGAGCGGTTTGGTGGGAAGTGGTTCAGACGTCTTTACTGTGGTGGTGATGGGAACCAGGCGTCGCCATGACAACAACACAAATATAGACACTTTATTTACCATCCAGAACCACCAGAGAACCCACACGAGTCTCCTGAGCTTATATGGAACGTTGATGATGGAAAATGTTGTAGTTGTTATTGCAAACTAGTTTTGACGGCACCTTCTGAAAATACTGAAAAAACTGAGCTGAACCTGATATTGTGGCGGTTTTATGACTGTAACACTAAAAGGTGCTACGTTCTTTAGCGGAAGGAACTGCCGACATTAAAGCACGTTTGATACACAGTTCGGGACTTCTTCGTTTTACTGTGTTCTTCATTTTGCAGCAAGCAGTATCCCAGGTGGCTGCTTGGAGGCTGCCAGGAATTACCTAGGCTCCCCACAGATGGTTGTTAAGGTGGTGCTAGGTGGTTGGTATAGTGACCCAGGTGGTTGCTAGAGAGTGCTAGGTGGTTGCCATTGCATCCCAGGTGGTTGCCAAGATGCTTGCTAGGCAGTTGCTGTGGTATCTCAGCTGGTTGCTAAGGTGTTCCCAGGTGGTTCCCAAAGGGTTACAACATTTTGCCACATGGTGTACACTGACCATGGCATATTGATTGATCATTACAGAAGAGCAATTATGTATTGAGAGTGAATTATCTATGTGTCATATCCCACCTACCCACTTTTTTAGAGTAATATTCACATTAACCATAAGAATGGAGAAAAAATGTGATCTTGGTGTGATTGTGGATGCCAGACAGGGTGATTTGAGTGTTACTATAACTGCTGATCTCATGGGATCTTCCTGCACACCACCTCAAGAATTTCTCAGAATGGAGCAATAAAGAAAAAAGATCCAACGAGCTGCAGTTGGAAGTGCCTCGTTGATGAGAGAGGTCAGTGGAGAATGGACAGACTTGTTGAGCAGACAGAAAGGCTCAGTAACTCAGATAACCACTCTGTATGATTCTGATGAGCTGAACAGCATCTCAGAATGCACAACACATCCAACCTTGAGGTGGATGGGCTACAACAGCAGAAGACTATCGGGTTCCACTTCTCTCAGCCAGGAGCAGAAAGCTGAGGCTGCAGTGGACACAGCTTTCCCAAAACTGGACAGCTGAAGACTGAAAAATGTAGCCTGGTCTGAGGAACCTTGATTTCAGCTGAGGCTCACAGATGTTAGGTCATAAATTCATGGACACAACATGCCCTGTGTTAACAGTCCAGGCTGGTGGAGGTGGTGAAATGGTGTGTGGAAAGTTTTCTCTGCACACTTTGGGCTTGTTAGTATCAATCAATCACCGCTTGCCTATTGAGTATAGTTGCTGACCATGTGCTTCCCTTCATGGCAACAGTTCAGCATCTTCTAATGGCAACTTGCAGCATGATAATGAACCATGTCAGCAGTCATCTTAAACAGGTTTCATGAACCCAATGAGTTCAGTGTTCTTCAGTGGCCTTTCTGGTCCCCAGATCCGAATCCAGTGCAGCACCTTTGGGATGTGAAATGAATGGAAGATTCACAGCAACAAAGTGCACTTGAAAAATCTGCAGGAATTGCGTGATGCAATCAGGTCAACATGGACCAGAATCTCAAAGGAATGTTTCCAATATCTTGTGGCCACAAAGAGCTGAGTTTGTTTTGAGAGCAAAGGGAGGCCTCACCCAGCATTAGTGTGGTGTTCCTAATAAAGCGATTAGTCAGGGTGTTCTTCTAAGGGTTAAGCGCTGAGCTGGATCAGGTGTATCAGAGCAGGGTAATCTCCACCCCTGCTAATTAAAAGCTGCTTGAAGCCACACAACCTGTAACCTCCTCACGGTCACACCTGCGCAGGGATTATTGGAGGCCAGAAGGTTTCTTTGAAGTTCTCCAGCTGAACTTCAGCTCATGGAAAATATGGGAAAATATGGGAAAATATCTCACAGAGGGGCAACATTGACAGGTCAGTGCTCTAGTATCAGCTGATCTTCAGTAGAGGCCAGATGTTTGAGGACAACACACCATTTTCCGCTTGATTTTCACTGTTGCCTTTCAAATAAGTGCAGTTTTAGTTTATCAGAACTCATTCTCATTGGATCCAAATCAACCCTCAAGAAAACTCCTCCTCTCACACTTTGCATTGATGATGTAGTTATCTCTCCTTCCCCACTGATTCGAAATCTGGGTGTCATCCTCGATTCAACTCTCTCGTTCACTGCTCATATTAACTCCATTGTCAAAATTTCATTTTTCCATCTGCGCAATATTGCAGGAATCAGATCTCAGACAGCTGCAGGAATCCTTATCCATGCTTTCATTTCCAGCCGTCTCGACTATTGTAACTCTCTTCTAGAGGGAATCAGCTCTTCCTCCACTCATAAACTTCAAATGGTTCAGAACTCTGCCGCCCGTCTCCTCACCCACATCACCACATCACCCCTGTTCTCCTACGTCTCCACTGGCTTCCTGTGAAATATCGCATACAGTTCAAAATTCTTCTGCTCACCTATAAAGCTCTTAACAATCTCAGCCCTTCTTACCTGTCTGATCTTCTTCTTCCCTATAAACCCTCTCGCTCTCTCAGGTCGTCTTCAGCTGGACTGCTTCCCATCCATCCATCTAACCTCCAAGGCTTTGGTGACCGAGCCTTCTCCAGATCTGCCCCTAGACTCTGGAACTGTCTTCCACTACTGGTCAGACAATCCAGTTCACTCTCCGTATTCAAGTCTAACCTGAAATCTTATCTTTTCGCCCTTGCCTATAACCTCCCTCATACCTTCAGTGTCTGACCCTGTCATTATACAGCATTTCTTATATAAACTGCTCTGCCTCACCAAACTCCTAACCTGCCCTCAGTCTGTTCTGCTCCTTCAGTAGACCTGCCCATGCACTGCCTTGTCTTTCTGTATGTGTTACTGTGCTCTTGCTGTCTGTGTTAAGTGTGTTATCTATGTACTTTGAATTGTAAGCGTCTTTGGGTCCTTGATAAAGCGTTATGTAAAAATAAAGAATTATTATTATTATTATTATCATGCAGCAACTTTGTGCTGATGCTATGAGTATATTTATCTTCAACACTCAGCTGCTTGTTCATCAGTGTCCTCGTTGCTATGCAGAGCAAGTTCTACCTAAATAAACTATTCATAAAAGCCAGAAATCATATCATGGTTTCAGATGGTTTATAGGATGCTGCTAGGCGGTTGCTGGCTTATCCCATATGGTATTGTATGTGGTTGCTAGGGTACTAACTGGATCATGTGTTATTTCAGGTGGTTGCTAACATTGCTAAGTGGTTACTGTGTTGGTTGCAAAAGTGCTGCCAGGCAGTTGCTATGGTAAATTGAGTGTTGAGAGTTGCTATGTGGCTGCTAACCATATATCCCAATCAAAACTTTTGCTATAGAAAAAAACACATTATTGTTTAAAATACAAGCACAAAGTAGGTGTTTCTGATAAATTGGCCAGTTAGTGGAAGCACAAGGTAGGTGTTTCTGCTATAATATCTATGATGTATAATCTCCCTCCAATTGTCTTCTTGTTCAGAGAAATGTGAGTGCAGGGTGTTGTGCTCACTCGTCCCTGAGAAACAATTAGGAGAAACAGCAGCGTTTATTGTTCAGAAACCACAGCTTTTATTTTCTGAAATCACACAAACAGCATTTCTCCCATGGAGAGAGAAAGTGTTCACAACAAAAGGCGCCCACCAGGATCCAGAAAACACTCATCAGAGAGAGAGAGAGGGAGAGTTTGAGGCCTGACGCACAAAAACTGGTATGTTTGCAATAACTTTAAACCAATTTGCTTGAAAATAAATGCATAAAATAATTCTATTATGATGCTGATTCTCTAAAACTTCACATATTTGAAGGAGCTCATGGATTTTTCTTCCTTAGTTGAAAAGCAGCAGTGAAAAAAGGTTTTCCAAAAGTTTAGTGAATGTTTAGTGGACGTTTAATGAAAATTTAGTGGAAGTTTAGTGGAAGATTAATGGAAGTTTAGTGGAGGTTTAGTGGAAGTTTAGTGGAAGTTTAGTTGAGGTTTAGTGGAAGTTTTGTGAAAGTTTAGTGGAGGTTTAGTGGAAGTTTAGTGAAAATTTAGTGGAAGTTTAGTGGAAGTTTAGTTGAGGTTTTGTGGAAGTTTTGTGAAAGTTTAGTGGAAGTTTAGTGGAAGTTTAGTTGAGGTTTAGTGGAAGTTTTGTGAAAGTTTAGTGGAGGTTTAGTGGAAGTTTAGTGAAAATTTTGTGGAAGTTTAGTGAAACTTTAGTTGAGGTTTTGTGGAAGTTTTGTGAAAGTTTTGTGGAAGTTAAGTGGAAGTTTAGTGAAAATTTTGTGGAAGTTTAGTGGAAGTTTAATGGAAGTTTAGTGGAAGTTTAATGGAAGTTTAGTGGAGGTTTTGTGAAAGTTTTGTGTTGGTTTGGTGGAACATTTAGTGGAAGTTTAATGGACGTTTAGTGGAAGTTTAGTTGACGTTTAGTGGAAGTTTGGTGAAACTTTAGTTGAGGTTTTGTAGAAGTTTTGTGAAGGTTTAGTGGAAGTTTAGTGAAAGTTTAATGGAGGTTTAGTGGAAGTTTAGTGGAGGTTTTGTGGAGGTTTAGTTGAGGTTTAGTGGAAGTTTAGTGGAGGTTTAGTGGAGGTTTAGTGGAAGTTTAGTGAAAGTTTAGTGAAAGTTTAGTGAAAGTTTAGTGAAAGTTTAGTGGAGGTTTAGTTGAGGTTTAGTGGAAGTTTAGTTGAGGTTTAGTGAAAGTTTAGTGAAAGTTTAGGGGAGGTTTAGTGAAAGTTTAGTTGAGGTTTAGTGAAAGTTTAGGGGAAGTTTAGTGAAAGTTTAGTTGAGGTTTCGTGAAAGTTTAGTGGAAGTTTAGTGGAGGTTTAGTGGAAGTTTAGTTGAGGTTTAGTGGAAGTTTAGTGGAAGTTTAGTGGAGGTTTAGTGGAGGTTTAGTGGAAGTTTAGTGGAGGTTTAGTGAAAGTTTAGGGGAAGTTTAGTGAAAGTTTAGTTGAGGTTTAGTGAAAGTTTAGGGGAAGTTTAGTGAAAGTTTAGGGGAAGTTTAGTGAAAGTTTAGGGGAGGTTTAGTGGAAGTTTAGTTGAGGTTTAGTGGAAGTTTAGGGGAAGTTTAGTGAAAGTTTAGGGGAAGTTTAGTGAAAGTTTAGTGGAGGTTTAGTGGAAGTTTAGTTGAGGCTTAGTGGAAGTTTAGTGAAAGTTTTGTGAAAGTCTTGTGGAATGTGTTGCGGAGGTTTGTGGAAGTTTAGTGCCAGAGGGCGCTGCTGGTGTTTGCTATGCTGATTAATCTGATTGTCCAACTGATCTGCTCTTCAGTTGTTCACTCTGTATGAGCAGTAAACTGTTTAGTCGAGAGAGAACTCCTCCGTGTCTCTGTTACAGGATTCATTAAATGAGATGAAGCTCACAGAGATGCTGTGCTTCAGAGTCAACATCGCACCTGCAGCTCTGGAGGTGAGAGGAGAGACGGTGAGGAAAGCTCAGATTGTAAACTTGTAATCCATATCTAATTTGTCAGTGTTGGCCCAGCCAGCTGTAGGGACCACCAGGGGGCAGCGTGAGCATGACTGCAAAGAGAAGAGTTAAAGCACATAAAATGTGGTACAGTTAACAGATATTTGAGATCAGATTGTTCAAAGAAGAACCAGTGTTCATTCTCCATGGTATAGGAGTTGATAATTTTTTGTGAGTTTTTTGAGCCATTTTGAGATGCTTATTCATTCAGTCTAACGAGAAACTGTGGAACAGACTCGGTTTATATCACAATACCTACATTTAGAGTCGGTTATTCATTCAGTCTAATGAGAAACTGTAGAACAGACTCGGTTTATATCACAATACCTACATTTAGAGCCGGTTATTCATTCAGTCTAATGAGAAACTGTAGAACGGACTCGGTTTATATCACAATACCTACATTTAGAGTCGGTTATTCATTCAGTCTAATGAGAAACTGTAGAACGGACTCGGTTTATATCACAATACCTACATTTAGAGCCGGTTATTCATTCAGCCTAATGAGAAACTGTAGAACAGACTCAGTTTATATCACAATACCTACATTTAGAGTCGGTTATTCATTCAGCCTAATGAGAAACTGTAGAACGGACTCGGTTTATATCACAATACCTACATTTAGAGTCGGTTATTCATTCAGTCTAATGAGAAACTGTAGAACGGACTCGGTTTATATCACAATACCTACATTTAGAGTCGGTTATTCATTCAGTCTAATGAGAAACTGTAGAACGGACTCGGTTTATATCACAATACCTACATTTAGAGCCGGTTATTCATTCAGTCTAATGAGAAACTGTAGAACGGACTCGGTTTATATCACAATACCTACATTTAGAGTCGGTTATTCATTCAGTCTAATGAGAAACTGTAGAACGGACTCGGTTTATATCACAATACCTACATTTAGAGCCGGTTATTCATTCAGTCTAATGAGAAACTGTAGAACGGACTCGGTTTATATCACAATACCTACATTTAGAGTCGGTTATTCATTCAGTCTAATGAGAAACTGTAGAACGGACTCGGTTTATATCACAATACCTACATTTAGAGCCGGTTATTCATTCAGCCTAATGAGAAACTGTAGAACGGACTCGGTTTATATCACAATACCTACATTTAGAGTCGGTTATTCATTCAGCCTAACGAGAAACTGTAGAACAGACTCGGTTTATATCACAATACCTACATTTAGAGTCGGTTATTCATTCAGTCTAACGAGAAACTGTAGAACGGACTCGGTTTATATCACAATACCTACATTTAGAGCCAGTTATTCATTCAGTCTAATGAGAAACTGTAGAACGGACTCGGTTTATATCACAATACCTACATTTAGAGCCGGTTATTCATTCAGCCTAATGAGAAACTGTAGAACAGACTCGGTTTATATCACAATACCTACATTTAGAATCGGTTATTCATTCAGTCTAATGAGAAACTGTAGAACAGACTCGGTTTATATCACAATACCTACATTTAGAATCGGTTATTCATTCAGTCTAATGAGAAACTGTAGAACGGACTCGGTTTATATCACAATACCTACATTTAGAGTCGGTTATTCATTCAGCCTAATGAGAAACTGTAGAACGGACTCGGTTTATATCACAATACCTACATTTAGAGCCGGTTATTCATTCAGCCTAATGAGAAACTTTAGAACAGACTCGGTTTATATCACAATACCTACATTTAGAGCCGGTTATTCATTCAGTCTAATGAGAAACTGTAGAACAGACTCGGTTTATATCACAATACCTACATTTAGAGTCGGTTATTCATTCAGTCTAATGAGAAACTGTAGAACAGACTCGGTTTATATCACAATACCTACATTTAGAGTCGGTTATTCATTCAGTCTAATGAGAAACTGTAGAACAGACTCGGTTTATATCACAATACCTACATTTAGAGTCGGTTATTCATTCAGTCTAATGAGAAACTGTAGAACGGACTCGGTTTATATCACAATACCTACATTTAGAGTCGGTTATTCATTCAGTCTAATGAGAAACTGTAGAACGGACTCGGTTTATATCACAATACCTACATTTAGAGTCGGTTATTCATTCAGTCTAATGAGAAACTGCAGAACGGACTCGGTTTATATCACAATACCTACATTTAGAGCCGGTTATTCATTCAGTCTAATGAGAAACTGTAGAACGGACTCGGTTTATATCACAATACCTACATTTAGAGTCGGTTATTCATTCAGCCTAATGAGAAACTGTAGAACAGACTCGGTTTATATCACAATACCTACATTTAGAGTCGGTTATTCATTCAGTCTAATGAGAAACTGTAGAACGGACTCGGTTTATATCACAATACCTACATTTAGAGTCGGTTATTCATTCAGTCTAATGAGAAACTGTAGAACGGACTCGGTTTATATCACAATACCTACATTTAGAGTCGGTTATTCATTCAGTCTAATGAGAAACTGTAGAACGGACTCGGTTTATATCACAATACCTACATTTAGAGCCGGTTATTCATTCAGTCTAATGAGAAACTGTAGAACAGACTCGGTTTATATCACAATACCTACATTTAGAGCCGGTTATTCATTCAGCCTAATGAGAAACTGTAGAACGGACTCGGTTTATATCACAATACCTACATTTAGAGTCGGTTATTCATTCAGTCTAATGAGAAACTGTAGAACGGACTCGGTTTATATCACAATACCTACATTTAGAGTCGGTTATTCATTCAGTCTAACGAGAAACTGTAGATCGGACTCGGTTTATATCACAATACCTACATTTAGAGTCGGTTATTCATTCAGTCTAACGAGAAACTGTAGAACGGACTCGGTTTATATCACAATACCTACATTTAGAGCCGGTTATTCATTCAGTCTAATGAGAAACTGTAGAACGGACTCGGTTTATATCACAATACCTACATTTAGAGCCGGTTATTCATTCAGCCTAATGAGAAACTGTAGAACGGACTCGGTTTATATCACAATACCTACATTTAGAGCCGGTTATTCATTCAGCCTAATGAGAAACTGTAGAACGGACTCGGTTTATATCACAATACCTACATTTAGAGTCGGTTATTCATTCAGTCTAATGAGAAACTGTAGAACGGACTCGGTTTATATCACAATACCTACATTTAGAGCCGGTTATTCATTCAGTCTAATGAGAAACTGTAGAACGGACTCGGTTTATATCACAATACCTACATTTAGAGTCGGTTATTCATTCAGTCTAATGAGAAACTGTAGAACGGACTCGGTTTATATCACAATACCTACATTTAGAGTCGGTTATTCATTCAGTCTAATGAGAAACTGTAGAACAGACTCGGTTTATATCACAATACCTACATTTAGAGTCGGTTATTCATTCAGCCTAATGAGAAACTGTAGAACGGACTCGGTTTATATCACAATACCTACATTTAGAGTCGTTTATTCATTCAGTCTAATGAGAAACTGTAGAACGGACTCGGTTTATATCACAATACCTACATTTAGAGTCGGTTATTCATTCAGTCTAATGAGAAACTGTAGAACAGACTCGGTTTATATCACAATACCTACATTTAGAGTCGGTTATTCATTCAGTCTAATGAGAAACTGTAGAACGGACTCGGTTTATATCACAATACCTACATTTAGAGTCGGTTATTCATTCAGTCTAATGAGAAACTGTAGAACAGACTCGGTTTATATCACAATACCTACATTTAGAGTCGGTTATTCATTCAGCCTAATGAGAAACTGTAGAACAGACTCGGTTTATATCACACAAACTAAACACTAAAAGCTGAGATTCTGACAATTCCATACAAAATTTAGCATAAAACTAGTAACAGCAGTCAAAGCATTAATAGTGTCAGGAACAGATTTGATTCATCAACCAAATTGTGAATGTTCAGAAAAGGAAAGGAAACATTTTCTTTGTCCTTGTTTTTCATTAAATAAAGACAGTCCTATGCACATAATAACAGTATTGCTTGTATTTAATTGTATATTAGTAAAGTATACTAGTAACCTTGTCTATGTGCACTAAAAGCATATTTAATCAATTACTTAATACAACTTAGAAATTGTGACATGCAAATTAAAAAATCCTTTTTTGTCCCTCCAAATTCAGGCAGGCCTTGGTCGCGAAACATTTTGTAGCTCCTGAAAATAAAGAATAAGACAAGAATCACACAGGAGGTAGAGATGCTAAATGCCAAAAAATCACATTTAGATGTCAGAGTTTTAAAAAGCCTAACAGAAAGCATTTGATTAATTTAAAAATGATAATAGAAGATACAGTGAGAGACTATGCCCAGGATGCAACATGGGTCGAGGCCTCAGACTCATAGAAGCCAAATAACCAGATTGGCTCAAACAGAAAGTCACACAAAATCATCTCTAAAGAGGTTCAGTTACTAAAAAGGTCCAGCCACTAAAGAGGTCCAGTCTCTGAAAAGGTCCAGTCTCTGAAGGGGTTCAGTCACCAAAGAGGTCCAGTCTCTGAAGAGGGTCAGTGACTAAAAAGGTCAAGCCACTAAAGAGGTCCAGTCTATAAAGAGCTCCAGTCTCTGAAGAGGTCCAGTCTCTGAAGAGGTTCAGTCTCTATAGAGGCTCATTCTCAAAAGAACGTCAGTTGCTAATGAGGTTTAGTCCCTAAAAATATTCAAGCTTTAAAGAGGTTCAGTCACTAAAGGGGTTCAGTCAATGAAGAGGTTAATTTATTGAAGGTGTTCAGCATCTAAAAAGGTTAAAATTTTTAAACAGGTTCAGTCCATAAAGAGGCTCAGTCACTAACGAGGTTCAGTCACTAAAAAGATTCAGTTTATAAAAAGGTCCAGCCACTAAATCTGTTCAGGCACTAAAGAGGTCCAGTCTCTGAAGAGGTTCAGTCTCTAAAGAAGTTCAGTCTCTAAAGAGGTTCAGTCTCTAAAGTGACTCAGTCTCTAAAGAGGTTCAGTCTCTAAAGTGGCTCAGTCTCTAAAGAGGTGCAGTGCCTAAAGAGGTTCAGTCTCTGAAGAAGCTCAGTCATTAAAGAAGCTCAGTTACTAAAGAGGTTCAGTCTCTTTTAGCAGCTTTATCATCTTCTGAAAGCTGGATAACTGGAACTGTTAAACCTGAAGCAGCGTGTTGTTGGGTACCAGCATTAGCTCATTGTCTCTAGGGAGCTTTCGTTACTCTAAACAGTAACTATTTACATATTGAGGCTATTTAAAGGAAAATAAAGAACGCAAATAATCTATGGATTGCACAGCGTTCACACAATGATGGAAAAGAGGACTGAGACAAACATTCTTCATGCTACGAAAATTACATTTTGAAACAATTCTATCATAAATAAAGAAAATTCAAGAAAACGCAACACATCTTCATCTGTAGCTTGGCGGCAATCTATGCAACCCACAGCACAACCTGCAAACTTCAATAGAAAAATAAAGCTGAAAAAAATCCAATACTTCTTCAAAACCAATGAATGAGATTACTGCACAAAAGAGTGAACAAACAAAAGCTGCCCTTACAAAAAAGTTCATTCAAATGTGCTAGTATACTTATTTTAATCTGAAAAATAGGTGAATAAGCTTTCAGTTTAGTTTTTATGTACTTATCAGAGCTATATTATTACATTAAATTCAATTATACCTAAGTACACTTGACTTATATTGACAAGCATACAGAAAAGTTTAAGGATATTTGGCCTATGCTTGTACTTGCACTTGTACATATGACTTTATGTACTTGGATATAACTGTGGCCTGTACATGTAATGACACTATTCAGTGTTGTTGGAAGAAAACCTCGTATCCACTAAACGATAACTTTACAGGAGAAGGAAAAAACAAAGTTTGCTTGTAAGTCAACAGAACCAGACTTTTTTTCCCAAGCCATTTTGGACTGTTTCTTTTGGTCCATTCATCATGAATTTAAACACAGCATGTAAAGGAACAGCCGTTTTCAAATTATGCCAAAAACTGAAAAACAACAGCTTACTCTAGCTGCTTGACAGTCTTGGGTCTTCTTTGGGTCCTCCTTGCTGAATTTTTTGTTTCATGATGCACCAAATGTTTTCTACTGGTGAAAGTCCTGGACAGCAGGCAGGTCAGTTCAGCACCCGGACTCTTCTTCTGTGAAGCCATGCTGTTGTGATGGATGCAGTATGTGGGTTACTGTCTTGCTCAAATATGCAAGGCCTGGATGGGAGCAGATGTTGTTCTAAAATCTCTGTATACTGTTCAGCATTTACAGAGCCTTTCCAGACCTGTAAGCTGCCCACGCCATAGGTGCACTAATGCAGCCCCAGACCATCAGAGATCCAGGCTTTCGAACTGTGGGCTGATAACAAGCTGGATGGTCTCTCTCCTCTTGAGTCCCCAGGACACGGTGTCCATAGTTTCCAAAAAGAATTTCAAATTTAGATTCATCTGATCACAGAACAATTTTGCCTCAGTCCATTTTAAATGAGCTTTGGTCCAGAGAAGACAGCTGCGTTTCTGGATTGTGTTGACATAAAGCTTCTTCTTTGCACGATACAGCTTTAACTTGCATTTGAGGATTGCACGGCGAACTGTGCTCACAGTCAATGATTTGTGGAGGTGTTCCTGAGCCCATGCAGTGATTTCTAGTACAGAATCATACCCGTTTTCAAGTGTGGGCTGAGGGTCTGAAGATCACGAGCATCCAGTAGGGACCATCCAATATTGATTCTCTGAATCTTCTAATGACTTGATGTACTGTAGATGGTGGGCTATTCAAAGCCTTCACAATTTTATGCTGAGGAATATTTTTCTGAAATTGCTCCACAATTTTTAGATGCAGTTTTTTGCAGATTGGTGAACCTCTGCCCATCTTTGCTTCTGAGAGACTCTGCCTCTCTAAAATGCCCTTTTTATACTCAGTCATGTGAGTTAGCTGAAAATCGCTCCTCCAGCTTTTTTTATTTAGTATCATTTACTTTTTCAGCCTTCTGTTGCCCCTGTCCCAACATTTTTGAGATGTGTTGCAGCCATCACGTTCGAACCGAATTAATGTTTTTCATGAAATGGTAAAATGTCTCACTCTTAACAGCTGATATGTGTTCTGTATTCTGTTGTGAATAAAATATGCATCTATGGATTTGAAAATCATTGCATTCTGTTTTTATTTACATGCATTTTCATTTTACACAGCGTCCCATCTTTTTTGGAACTGGGGTGTTGTAAACTTACAATTATACTACTAGTACTCTGATGTTAGTGGACTTATTACATAAAGGATACTTATTGCATGAGTACACCTTTATTCGTAGGACTGGTGAAAAGACGGCCTCTTACCTGGGACAATCCTACGATGTGTTGACGCAACTGTTTTTCCTCGGTTTCATCTGAACTGCTGCTTTTACACCACTTTACAAGAGGATCGTCTTTATCTGAGACATAATTTCCTTGCTTGAACGTCAACCCACAGGCAACGTACTGGCCGTCCAGAAGCAACATGATAACCCAAGTGACTGGTGGGATCAGGCAAGGAAGGAAAGTCTTCACGCAACACTTTCTGCACGAGCAGCAGCTGCAGTGTTTACACGGCCTCACAAGAAACAGCGTTATGATGAACGCAAGCAGAGCAGGAGTGATGAACATGAAGACCGCAAGCAGCTGGTTCAGCACAGGCTCACACGGGCACGGGAACTCGGTCTCCATCACCTTTTCAATCCCTATCATCAAGACGCTGAATGGAATCGAAGACGAAAGAGAAGATTTTTGTATTCCTTCTATGATTCTGAGCACAGGTTCCTGCGCTGAAGCCATGCTGTGGGTTGAATACCTGATGTATGCGGTTTACAGATGTGTGTGTTCAGGTCTGTGTTTACTTACAAATAGATGGAAAACATGTGAATCCACTCCTATCGTTAACACAGTGACAACCAGACAGAGAGCTGTAGACTATAGGATCAGGATGCCCCAGGCAAGAATTGCTGTGGAAGCCAAACCTAACAGAACCTGACGAACTTGTCTTAGTATTTGTTTACTCAAATATGAGATAAAAGGCACATGAAGGACTAAGGAAAATGAGAATATCATGTCTGGAAACAACCTGGAGGCAGTAATAGTGATATAAAAAGAATCATTCATTGTATTTCCAAAAGTATTCGGTCGTCTGGCTTCACACGGTTATGAACTTGAGCAACATCCCATTCTTAATCCATAGGGTTTAATATGATGTCGGCCCACCCTTTGCAGCTATAAGAGCTTCAGCTCTTCTGGGAATGCTTTCCACAAGGGTTAGGAGTGTTTATGGGAATTTCTGACCGTTCTTCCAGAAACACATTTGTGGTGTCAGACACTGATGTTGGACGAGAAGGCCTGGCTCACAGTCTCCACTCTAATTCATCCCAAAGGTGTTCTATGGGGTTGAGGTCAGGACTCTGTGCAGGCCAGTCAAGTTCTTCCACACCAAACTGGCTCATCCACGTCTTTATGGACCTGCTTTGTGCACTGGTGGGCAGTCATATTGGAACAGGAAGGGACCGTCCCCAAACTGTTCCCACAAAGTTGGGAGCGTGAAATTGTCCAAAATCTCTTGGTGCTGAAGCTTTAAGAGTTCCTTTCACTGTAACTAAGGGGCCGAGCCCAACTCCTGAAAACAACCCCACACCATGATCCCCCCTCCACCAAACTTTACACTCGGCACAATGCAGTCAGACAAGTACCGTCTCCTGGCAACCGCCAAACCCAGACTCGTCCATCGGATTTCCAGATGGAGAAGCGTGATTGGTCACTCCAGAGAACTCGTCTCCACTGCTCTAGAGTCCAGTGGCGGCGCTTTACTCCACTGCATTCCACGCTTTGCATTGCGCTTGGTGATGTAAGGCTTGGATGCAGCTGCTCGGCCATGGAAACCCATTCCATGAAGCTCTCTACGCTGTTCTTGAGCTGATCTGAAGGCCACATGAAGTTTGGAGGTCTGTAGTGATTGACTCTGCAGAAAGTCGGTGACCTCTGCGCACTATGCCCCTCAGCATCCGCTGACCGCTCTGTCATTTTACTTGGCCGACCACTTCGTGGCTGAGCTGCTGTCGTTCCCAATCGCTTCCACTTTGTTATAATCCCACTGACAGTGGACTGTGGAATATTTAGTAGTGAGGAAATTTCACGACTGGACTTGCTGCACAGGTGGCGTCCGATCACGGTACCACGCTGGAATTCACTGAGCTCCTGAGAGCGACCCATTCTTTCACTAATGTCTGTAGAAGCAGTCTGCAGGCCTAGGGGCTCGGCTTTATACACCTGTGGCCATGGAAGTGACTGGAACACCTGAACTCAATGATTTGGATGGGTGAGTGAGGACTTTTTCAGAATATAGTGGATTTGTTACCATCACCCTGAGCTTTTGAGGAGAAGGTTAGATTTATTTCAAGACGTCTTCATACAGAGATGTCCACACATCACCAGTTTGGTTCAATCTCCCACAGACAGTGGGAGCAAACTAAAATTATAGTGAGAGGTTTCAGCCTCAACTGGCCCGGTCTATTTTGTCTAAGGGTCAAGGTTATGTTCCCATGATAGAGAGGCATAGGGGAAGTACAGGACATTCTAAGATGACCTTACAGTATGACTCTTCTGATCAGACAGAATAAGCCAATGGGATTTATATAAGTAACCACAATCCAACAGCAACAATAAATACAAACTCAATTCTTTGAGGTTATATAGCTCAAATAAAGCTGCATTGGAGTCTCTGGACAGTAGATATGAAAGCAAGGTGAGGAAGAAGTACAATATCAGTGTAGGAACCCCAGAGTTCATATGGGGGTTCACAGGGATGAAGCTCATTGCAGATCAAGACAGACGTGTGAGAGGTCTGTGACAGTTGACTCTCCATTAAATTCACTAGAACACAATAAATCAGGCTTTTTCCATCACACACAATTGGCTGTACCGTGGTCAAGCAGGGCCAGAGTGCAGAAGGAACCATCAGCATCTGTCAATTAACCCTCAATTTGGCTTCACTGTTGAAGCATTTTACTGAAACACGAATTCAGGAATTTAAATGACATCTGCAATGTTCAGTTTTTCTGTTATATTGGTTTAATAATATGAAGATCAAATGATAGGCAGCATTTTAAACATTTAATATCCAATTAATTGTAATTGTCTGATGGTAATTTAACAAGATGTACCTTCCAGAAGAATTCTGCCCAAATCAAGCACCTGATCCAGCTAATTAAGTGATGTGGATCAGGTGTGTTCAGTCTGGACTGGATCTCCTGGAGCAGGTATGGTGACCACTGCACTACACTCTTAAAATCAGGGCTCTTCAAGGGTTCTTTAGTGGCTCTATATAGAACTATGAACACTCAAAGAAACATTTTCATGCTTATATGATTCTTTGCAGGGTGAGATCTTTCTTAAGAGTGTAGACAAATCAGAACACTGTAGGAAAGGCGATGCATCACAGGAGTAAACACGTTGCTGTCCCAGCTTTTTGTTGCAGGCAAAAAAAAAAACAAAACAATGAAAGTCCAGCCAATGGTCATGTTTACAGTTTTCAGTTAAATGAAAACAATAAGAACTTAAGTATATTGAACTTAAACGTGCTGGCTTCCCCAGTGCTGCATTTTTAGGGCAACATGTTACTTCAATGTTTAGTTATGTGAACTTTATTTGTCTTACAGCTTGGATGCCTGAAAATGAAGTACGCTACAGGAGGGTCAGTAGGTGGCGCTTGAGTCTGCAAGCTTTTGGACTCTTCTGGTCAGAGAAGGACGACGGTGTGGCATCAGTGAAAGGTAAATACGAGAGACTTTCTGTCAAGACAGAATCCTACAGTGCAACATGGCCACCAGCTCAGGAAACTGCAACACCCAGAGACGAACAGCATGACCCTGATCAACTAAACGTCTTACTGTGTCGACTACTGATGACCTGAGCCAGTCAAAACACTTGCTTAAAAGCCCTCCCCTAATCCCTCCCCTAATCCCACCAATAATCCCACCACTAATCCATCATTGGCTGCCCTCTCTGAGCATGCTTGCAGTCATATCACCCTAAAATCTGTGAAAGGGTTCCTGAGTAGCCTTCACTCGTTTATCCTCTATTTAAAGACTCTTTGGTCGGCGTTTGGAGCTGCTCCTCTCATCTTCTCGGGCCTTCGGACAGCCTGTAAGGCTACGTTCACATTTCCAGGCTGAAGTGGCACAAATCAGATTTTTTGTCCTAAAATGTGACTCATATCTGCTGTTTTCAAATCCGACCTGAGCCACTTTCATATGTGTTCCAACATCGGATACGTTTCCGATTGGTGGCCGTGAGACATTAATGTGATGCTCAGATCGGAATGTGTGCTTTCCAGCGTTACCATGGCAACAGCGCTGAACAGAAGCTAAAGCCTGTAAACGGCGGAAAAGCAGCTCGTCTCACCTTTTGGTAACACTTTACTGTAGGGTGCTATTCATAAGGCTACATGACAGCTACATAAGCTTGTCATGACAACTGACATAACCCTGCATAAATGTTTAGAAGCGTTTATTCCAACAGACATCATCCGCTATAAAGGTTACGTTTGCCAATTTTGATCAGAGTCAGACGCCTGTTGGAATAAACATTTATAAACAGTTATTTAGGGTTATGTCAGTTCTCATGACAAGCTTATGTAGTTGTCATGTAGACTTATGAATAGCTCCCTACTGTAAAGTGTTGCCCCCCTTTTCCTCCTCCGTGTGGCTCTAATAATGAAGCTGAGAGCTGATCAGAGTTAATGATCTTCTCAGCGAAGCTCGTTAGTTTGTGCTGATGATGCAGTGATTCAGTCACGTGATGTTGCTGAGCAGGAGGAGCTCATGAGGGTCAGTTCAGGAGCCGGTTCATCAATTAGGGATCAAGAGGATGCAAGAGTGCTCACTGCCCCCTAGTGTGTGTGTTCACTAGTGTGTATGTGGTGTTTCACTGCACGGATGGATTAAATGTGGGGGTCTAATTCCACAGTGTGGAAATCACAGTTGGCTGATGGTTCTAAATTCTAAAGTTGGTACAGTAGATAAGAGTCAAAGTGAAACTGGAGTGATTAACTGGGGAAAACAGGAAGCAGGTTTTGCTGGAAAACCACAGGTGAAACATGACAACCACAAAAAGGGGATATTAACAGGACTTCAAAGGAAGCATGAGACCGAATGATAACGTACTGTCACGATTGGCCCCTCCCAGTCTGGTCCGTGTGCGTTTTGTTTTGGTTTAAGCCCTGCCCCTTGTTTGGTAACTCCTCCCCTGATTGTTTTCACCTGACCCTCATTGTTCCGTGTATTTAAGCCCTGTGTTTGCCTCTTGTGTTTGCCGGTCTTTGTTTGATGTCTGTTTATTGTTTGAAGCTCTGTGTTGTTTGCTGTGTTTATACTGGTTTATGTCGTGTCTGCCCCCTGATCTATCTGTGTTGGCTCTATGACCCTGGACTGTTTTGACTACGACCCTGGATTTGCCCCTAATAAATCTCGCTTATCTCAGCGTATGCGTCCCCCTCCTCGCTCCGCATTACACGTACAGTGTTCACACAGTGATGAGGACTCCGTGACAAACATTTCACGCTATGAAAATGACACTTTGGCATAATTCTATTAAAAAGAAAGGAAATAAAATTCAGAGCACATACCACATCTTCCTCTGCAGCTTCACAGCAGTCCAAGCCACCCACAGCACACAAGGTTATGACGCAGATCACAGACAGCACCAAAAAACCTGCAATCTTAAATAAAAATAAAGTTCAAATCAAAACCAATACGTTTACAAGACCAGTGAATAAGATTATTACACAAAAGAGTGAACAAACAGAAAGCTGCTGCAACGTTGTGGAATGAAGGAGGCGGACGCATCTGTGGAGATAAGCAAGTTTTATTTCGGGCAAATCCAGGGTCGTGGTCATGACAGTCCAGGTTCAAAAAGCCAACACGTAGAGATGGAAAGAAACACTGAATTAAACAACACCAACAAACAACCAGAACATCTAACATCAAACATATGCAACATTGACCAGCGAAAACAAAGGGCAAACACAGGGCTTAAATACATGAAGGTAAACAAGGGACAGGTGGAGACAATCAGGGGTGGAGTCATGAAACAAGAGGGCAGGACTGAAAACCAAAACAAAAGCACATGGACAGGACAGAGAAGTAAACACAACAGGAGCACATGGAGGAGTGGGAGGAGCCAAGCGTGACAGCTGCCTTTACAAACAAAAGGAAGTTAATGAGTAATAATAAAAGTTGCTGCTAGTATTATTATTTTAAATAAAAAATAAATGAGTAGTTTTAGGTTTATGAATGATTCCTTCGATCAAATTCATTTTCTGAGTTGAATAAAACTAGTTAAATTGTTACCACATGAAGTATTTTTTAAGTACATCTGACAAACCACTCTTTACAGAGCAGCTGTACTTATTTGGCCTATACTTCTACTTATATATACACTTTTAATTACCTATACATACATTTGTATGTGCATGTAATTATACATCTAGGAACCCACAGTATACACTGTAAAAAGTGGCTTGTCGGATGTACCTTAAAAAAATAACTAATGTGGCAACAAGTTAATTAACTACTTTCATTCAACCTAAATAAATACGGCGTATTCTTAAGTTGAATAAAACTATTTCATTTACTTTGTTACCACATGAAGGATTTTTAGGTACATCTGATGAGCCACTTTTCACAGTATAACTAGGACCTAAAGGTTCCCTTACAGTGTAGTTCACAGCATAGTTTTAGTAGAATACAAAACTCACATGTAATCTAGTCATGTACTAAAAGTTTGTTACTATTAATTAAGAGTAGATTCTTTGTACTAAAATGTAGGACAACTTACTCCCAAGAAGTAGTGAAATAGTACCCTTATGACAAAAAGTATACTTGGGAAGTATACTCGATATGATATGACAGCAGTTTACAGATGTGTGTGTTCAGGTCTGTGTTTACTTACAAATAGATGGAAAACATGTGAATCCACTCCTATCGTTAACACAGTGACAACCAGACAGAGAGCTGTAGACTATAGGATCAGGATGCCCCAGGCAAGAATTGCTGTGGAAGCCAAACCTAACAGAACCTGACGAACTTGTCTTAGTATTTGTTTACTCAAATATGAGATAAAAGGCACATGAAGGACTAAGGAAAATGAGAATATCATGTCTTATAACAACCTGGAGGCAGTAACAGTGATATAAAAAGAATCATTCATTGTATTTCCAAAAGTATTCGGTCGTCTGGCTTCACACGGTTATGAACTTGAGTGACGTCCCATTCTTAATCCATAGGGTTTAATATGATGTCGGCCCACCCTTTGCAGCTATAACAGCTTCAGCTCTTCTGGGAAGGCTTTCCACAAGGGTTAGGAGTGTTTATGGGAATTTTTGACCGTTCTTCCAGAAGCACATTTGTGAGGTCAGACACTGATGTTGGACGAGAAGGCCTGGCTCACAGTCTCCACTCTAATTCATCCCAAAGGTGTTCTATGGGGTTGAGGTCAGGACTCCGTGCAGGCCAGTCAAGTTCTTCCACACCAAACTGGCTCATCCACGTCTTTATGGACCTGCTTTTTGCACTGGTGGGCAGTCATATTGGAACAGGAAGGGGCCGTCCCCAAACTGTTCCCACAAAGTTGGGAGCGTGAAATTGTCCAAAATCTCTTGGTGCTGAAGCTTTAAGAGTTCCTTTCACTGGAACTAAGGGGCCGAGCTCAACTCCTGAAACACAACCCCACACCATGATCCCCCCTCCACCAAACTTTACACTCGGCTCAATGCAGTCAGACAAGTACCGTCTCCTGGCAACCGCCAAACCCAGACTCGTCCATCGGATTTCCAGACGGAGAAGCGTGATTGGTCACTCCAGAGAACTCGTCTCCACTGCTCTAGAGTCCAGTGGCGGCGCTTTACTCCACTGCATTCCACGCTTTGCACTGCGCTTGGTGATGTAAGGCTTGGATGCAGCTGCTCGGCCATGGAAACCCATTCCATGAAGCTCCCAAGTGAGTGAATACTTTTGGGAATATAGTGTTAACATCACAAGCACAGGCTTAAAAAGGTCTGGCTTGATGTTTAGGTCTCAAATATCTCAACATCAACATTATAGTGAGGAAGAAGTGATGATAGTAGATAATTCATTTAAATCCTCAGACGATGCTTCCTTCACCAAGTTTTGACAGAGTTCTCTTTGAATTCTCTTTCATTTAACAGATTCATCCACTTAGGGAAGGGGGCCAAAGCACAACCACTGTTATACACCACTTCTGGTCTCACTACTCCCGCAGCTGCTGTCACGTCATTTTCTACCATTTTTTCAGAATTTTCCAGAGGCGAGAAGCTCCTCCCTTTCCGTTTCATATTGGATTGTGGGACAATAGTGTCCCTCATTACTATACTTAACACTCGACTGGTTCTAAGTATGCATTGTGGATTTTTGAGTATACTCACCTTTGACACTTGTGAGTATACGATGTACGACATAGTATTAGTAATATGACTATGATAATACTGTAAAACCTCTCCTGGATGGCTCGCCAATTGTTGACTTGTGGAGTCGTTATAGAAGTTGTAGAGAACTACACAGATTTGTGCACTTTGGAGGAGAAGGTTAGATTTATTTCAAGACGTCTTCATACAGAGACGTCTTGCATTGGAGTCTCTGGACAGTAGATATGATAACAAGGTGAGGAAGAAGTACAATATCAGTGTAGGAACTCCAGAGTTCATATGGGGGTTCACAGGGATGAAGCTCATTGCAGATCAAGACAGACGTGTGAGAGGTCTGTGACAGTTGACTCTCCATTAAAGTCACTGGAACACAATATATCAGGCTTTTTCCATCACAATAGGAGTTCCTATATAGTATTTGAGTTCCTGCTGCCTTTCTATCATCTGGAACCAGTCTGCCCATTCTCCTCTGACCTCTCACATCAACAAGGCATTTTCGTCCACACAACTGACCGCTCACTGGATGTTTCCTCTTTTTCTGACCGTTCTCTGTAAACCCTAGAGATGGTTGTGTGTGAAAATCCCAGCAGATCAGCAGTTTCTGAAATACTCAGACCAGCCCGTCTGGCACCAACAACCACGCCACGTTCAAAGCCCCTTAAATCCCCTTTCTTCCCCGTTCTGATGCTCGGTCTGCACTTCAGCAGGTCGTCTTGACCACCTCTACACGCCTAAATGCAGTGAGCTGCAGCCGTGTGATTGGCTGATTAGCTGTTTATGTTAACAAGCAACTGAACCTAATAAAGTGGCCGGTGAGTGTATGTACTAAAATGGGAAATATACTCGATATGATACGATACACTTTTTTGTCAGATTTCTCTGAAATTTTTCTTGCATCATAGCAGCTCCGTGGGAGAATAAGGGGTAGAGGGAGGGAAAGATGGAAAACAACCAAACACATATTACAATAAACCACAACACACTTTACACCAGTACCCGATTCCACCGTACACTCTTCAACCCCATCTGTGAGTTACTACCTGTGCACTTAGCAGTTCACTCACTTGATCAAGTATCACAGTTGACTGAGGGATTAAGGAATCCCTAAACCTGCCAAGTCTTAACTTCGGTAATCTAAAATGTCTATTTGAAGGGAAAATATTATAAATATTATATTTTATGGCACTTGAGCTTTACTTAGGTTAACTGAATAAAATGACACCTTTATTCGTAGGACTGGTGAAAAGACGGCCTCTTACCTGGGACAATCCTACGATGTGTTGACGCAACTGTTTTTCCTCGGTTTCATCTGAACTGCTGCTTTTACACCACTTTACAAGAGGATCGTCTTTATCTGAGACATAATTTCCTTGCTTGAACGTCAACCCACAGGCAACGTACTGGCCGTCCAGAAGCAACATGATAACCCAAGTGACTGGTGGGATCAGGCAAGGAAGGAAAGTCTTCACGCAACACTTTCTGCACGAGCAGCAGCTGCAGTGTTTACACGGCCTCACAAGAAACATCGTTATGATGAACGCAAGCAGAGCAGGAGTGATGAACATGAAGACCACAAGCAGCTGGTTCAGCACAGGCTCACACGGGCACGGGAACTCGGTCTCCATCACCTTTTCAATCCCTATCATCAAGACGCTGAATGGAATCGAAAACAGGAGAGAAAATTTTTGTATTCCTTTTATGATTCTGAGCACAGGTTCCTGCACTGAAGCCATGCTGTGGGTTGAATACCTGATGTATGCAGTTTATAGATGCGTGTTTGAGTTTATGTTTACATGCAAATGGATGCAAAACATGTGAAGCCACTGCTATTGTTAAGACTGTGACAACAAGACAGGCCTTCAAACAACTGCATAGAGGGCGGTTGATCATAGGATCAGGATGCCTTAGGCAGCATTTCACTGTGGAAGCCAAATAAAGCTGAACCTGACCAATGTTTGATTTAAAAAGTCAGAGAAGCTTTTTATGCCACATCACGCATCTTTACATATTAACATCACAAGCAGAGGCTCAAACAGAAGGTCTGGCTTGAAGGTTAAGCCTCAAATGATCTCAAAATCAACATTATACTGAAGAAGATGTGGTGACGATAGTAGACAATTCACTCACATCCTCAGAAGACGCTCCTTCACCAAGTTTTGGCCGTGGTCTCTTTGAATTCTCTTTCAATTGTCAGATTCTTCCGCTCAGTTAAGGGGTAGAAGCAGAAGCAATGCTACAGCGTTCTGCTAGCAGTCACATACTTCCACCAGAGAGCTCTCCAAATCCCCAAAACTGACTTAGTGTTGCTTTAATGTACAACCTGCTGATATTTGCTGAGAACTGCACTTTTAGTCTATTGTTAATGCAAGTAACGAGTAATGAGTAATAAACGAATAGTTTATTATAATATAACAATAATAATTGGACCAGCAGCTGTTTTTGTGCTTAATGTAGGTGCCATCATCACATTAGCACTGCAGCTGGAGTTAGTAAGTCTTGATAAGCCTTGCCCTACATGAGCCTATCAAACTCTTTATACATCCACAGGGTTGAGGGGAGATGTCACCTTCAAGTTTCTTGTAATTACTATTCTTTGTAATTTCTCGTTACATTTAGTAGAATCTATTATCAGAAGTGGAATATAGTAACAAAACTTTATTAGTGATTAGTCATTAATCATTAGTGTGTAATCACCTGTAATTATGCTGTGTTTTCGTTATCTAAGAATGTCTTCATTGTCTTCATGTCTACACTGGGAGTGGCTCCTCTTCCAACAGAAAGTACCACCACCATGTTTCTACAGTAGCCCAGAACGCACGAATCAAACACTGGCTCTCGAGGGTGCCTTTCAAGTTTTTATGCTGAAGCGGCAGCTTGAATTTTGCGGTGCTGTATCTCCGGTTGAAAAACTGAGAAAGAAGAATCGTTGTTTGTTTCCGGTGCTGGCTGTTGTGAGAAACTTGAGAACCCAAATTTTGAGGAATGAAGGATTAGACTTACTATTTAGCACAAGAAAAGGTGAGGGAGGGCACATCTTTGCTGTCAAAGGGGTGAAAATATGAAGAAGCCAAAAGAAATTGGAACAGAAAACGTTAGAAAACCAGACGGCCGCCAAAGGTTTTGCTACACGCTGGGAAAAGGAGTGGTGAGGGAGTGGGGATTCAGCTGGCTGCAACCACAACCTCACCACTAGATGCCACTAAATCTTACACACTGCGTCTTTAAGGTTTTACTGAGGAAGATGTGAAAAGCAAAAAGCCACCTGTAGATTCTAATGATTCTGTGGATGGAAACAGCTCGAGGATCCCAGGGGTCAAAGTCAAGGACTGGCAGGAATTGTACAAGAATAACAAAAACACTCTGTAATGCAGTGACTACTATGGAGATGTTTGAACTTTGGTGTGTAGCTCAAAAAAAACATCCAATCATGGCAAAAAGAGCCAAATGACTCACACACCAAAACAAAGGACCAAACCAAGTGTAAAGGACCAACAGTTGACCTACATCCAAGTTTAATACTGGTTTACAGAACATGTCAGTGTCCCTCGCCATGAAAAGACAATATTAACGGGACAAAATGTGCTACAAAGTAATATTCAGAAACATTTGTAGTGGCAATGAAATGTGCTTTATTTATATCTAAAGCCACTGGCCCAAAATCAGAACAACTGTGTGTAGATGAATGATACAAAATATAGCTTATGTAACATGGAGTTTATAATTCACGTAATGAGTATAAACTCAACTCTGTGAGGTTATATAGCTCAAATAAAGTTGCACTGCACTCTTCTGGATGTGAAATGTGATGCCACAGTGGGGATGAAGTCCAGTGTAAAACCTCCAGAGTTGATTTGGGGGTTGCAGGGATGGAGCTCATGGCAGAAGTGTGAGAGGAATGTGACAGCTGACTGTTCGTTGAAGCCTCTGGAACGTCCAGATCAGGACTTTTCCAGGTTGAATGGCACAAACAATTGGCTGTATGGTGGTCAAGCAGGGCCGTAGTGCAGGAGAAACCATCAGGATCCATCACAGAACTGTCAATTCCACTTCACTGTTGACGTGTTTCACTGAAATGCACAACTCAAGACTTTAAACAGGTCAATGTCCAGTAATTCTGTTGTACTAGTTTATATTAAGATGATCAAATGAAAAGTTGTCACTATATACATTTAATATCACAATCAACTATGTGCTGGTAATATGACATCAGGAGAACCAACTGATGGTCACAGGTACACAAACTTATTTATAAATACACCAGACTGATGGTCACAGCTTTACTCCTGAAGATCTACTTCCAGAAGATCTACCTTCCACCCAAAACACCTGATCCGGCTAATTAAGTGATGTCGATCAGGTGTGTTCAGGCAGGACTGGATGTCCAGAGGCAGGTAGAGTGACGAAATTATGCTTCTTCAGTGGTTATTTAGTAAAGACAATGGCTCTATATAGAACTATGAACACTCAAAGAAACATGTGCATGCTTAAATGGTTCTTTGCATGTGAGATGTTTTTTAAGACCGTAGGCAAAACAGAGCACTGTAGGAAAGGTGATGCTTCACAGTAGTAAACATTCCTGTCCCAGCTTTTTGTTTGTTGCAGGCATCAAATTTGGAATAAGTGCATATTTATACAAAAAAACCAGATTATAATATAAATAATGAAATATTGAGTTATTGTAGATAAAACACAGTTTTTCTCTCGGCAGGTGTCAATTTCTTAATTCTTAAGGGGACGACTGAATACACATCCCGCTGAGGCTGAGAAAGAAAAAAGGTACAAAAACGTAATATCTTCTGTTTTCCCTTATGAACTATTTTTTTTGTAAATATGCGCTCATTTCAAAGTTGATGCCTGAAACATGTTCCAAAAGCGTTGGGACAGCAGCATGTTTACCACGGCGCTGCACCACCTTTCTGTTAGCAGCACTTACTGCAATGATCGTCTGGGCTCTGAAGGCACAAACTGATCCAGTTTTGAAAACAGGACTTTTAGCATTCTGCAGTTATACTTTAGTTGTGTAGCTTCACAGAGACTTGGTTGTCATATTTGAGCTGAACCTGTTAGCCGTCACCCCGTTTTTGCCTAGTAACAGAGTCTAGAAGAGAGGAGTTCCTCTATTCCTCCTGATTTATAGATCTCTAAACTGATCCCTGTCTCTTGCCAAGTTATCAGACCACATGTTTTGGAT
Source organism: Pygocentrus nattereri (assembly GCF_015220715.1). Classification (NCBI taxonomy): domain Eukaryota; kingdom Metazoa; phylum Chordata; class Actinopteri; order Characiformes; family Serrasalmidae; genus Pygocentrus; species Pygocentrus nattereri. Next base: position 1,792,563 of record NC_051235.1, on the reverse strand, counting down.
TATGATGTCTCAGCGAGGCTCTGAAGGTGAGGATTTTCTAGCAACACTGTATATAAATAAATAAATAAATACATAAATAAGGAGGTTTATATACCCATCTGATACTTTTTCCACATCCTGCTCTTTTGGATGACAGCAGTCCCAGCAACACACAGCACACACGATTACAAGGCAGATGCCAAACAGCAGAAAATAACCCACAATCTAGAATTTAAAAAAGAAAAGTGTTAGATTAGTAAAAATAATAATAGAACATTTTTCCACAGCTTGCACATTATGCAAAAGAACTAAACAAATATAAACCCTATGGGGTTCCTCAGCCTGCCACATTGGCAGAACCCTTTAATGAGATGTGTTTGAAGTGATCACTGCCAACAATGATCATGCAATTTTATTTATTTATTTATTTATTTATTTATTTATTAACATTTAATTTTTAGCTTTGGAGATAGGCCTACTGTACTCCGCCAAAGTATCAGCTCTCGCTCTTACAGACCTCTCAGCCACATCATTTGAATATGTGGACCTTCAAATCCAAAGTGCATTCAGTACAGTAATGTAGTGTAGGGGGCTTGCCCAGGTGGAGGACTGGACTCCAGTCTGCAACGTAGAAGGCAGAGGTGTTATCCACTACACTACACCACTATACCAATACCATTATTTGGCTGTGATGCAAGTAAAGTGCCCATTGCTAGTTAAAACAGCTGATTAGATTTTCTCTTTATTGCTCATGCCGGAGGGGCTCCCTAGTGACCCCAGGCCCTGGGCAGGTGCCCATGAAACCCAGTATATGATCTGGGACTAGGAACAAATGAAGAGAGAGGAGGAGGAACTGTGTGGAGTATGAATTACAGTTTGCATCATCTTACATATCACTCCTTTATTGCATGTTTTACTTTCTGTTTCAGACCAAATCATGACTGGTTAACTGTACCGCATTGTTCAAAAGGAAGTGGTTTCATTTTTAAAAAATAATGCCAGTGTCAGGGTTTACACATTCATGGAAAACCTGTACACAAAGAAGTTTGATATTCAGGTATGAAAATAACAGTTCACTCATGCTTTTCATGGATGCAGGTGCTCAACAAACCTGTAGATACTCTAAGAACCTGTCAGAACACAGGAGGGCTTTGAAGGAAATTGCTACTATTTTGGCCTGCAAGTTCATCTCAGAACAATCAAAGTTGCTTGTGGGCTTCAAAAGAAAAGCCTTCCTAGATGGGCTAAAGCACAGTGTTTGATAGAATCATCAGGTTCCTGCAAGAGCTTCTAGACCATCAAGGGTTCTTCCAATAACACCATTATGAGATGATTTTTGAGGCACTTAAAATGTATATTGTAGATCTTTGAGTACCCTACTGGATACCTTTAGTTTTTACAGTTTGTCTATATATATATATATATATATATACACACCAGCCAGGCATCACATAATGAGCACTTTGTCCACTTTATCAGCTTTTCTACATCTGATCCATTCAACACACCACCAGCACAACACACACTAACCCAGCACCACAGTGTTACTGCAGTGCTGAGAATGACCGTACCTGCTCTGTGAGGGTCCATGGAGATCCCAACCACAACAGATGGACTACAGTCTGTAACTGTAGGACTACAAAGTGCAGCTGATAAGATGGACAATGAGTGTAGAAAGAAGGAGGTGGTCATGATGTTATACCTGATCGGTGTATATAAACATGTATGGTGTAGCAACATCTTACCTTTGAATATGTTATAAAATCTTGGTGCAATCTTCTTCCTTTTATTTTACTTGATCCAACAGGTTCGCACCACCTCACCGGAGGATCACCCATATCCGACACGTACATTCCATTCCAGTTTGTCATCCCACAGGCCAAATACCGGCCATCCAGAAACAGCAAAATGAACCACACGGTTGGTGGAATCAGGCAAGCAAAGAAAGACTCTGCGAACTTTCTGCATGAACAGCATCCGCATGTGTATTTACAAGGCCTCGCCAGAATCAGCATTATGGTGAACACAAGTAGAGCAGGGACACTGAACATAAAGGAGACCAGGCTTAAATTCAATTGAGGCTGACACGGGCAAGAAAACTCGAGCCCCATCATCTTTTCAGCTCCCATCAGGATGAAGGTAACAGGTACCGTAGCGTGGAGAGGAGACGACTGTGTCATTCTTCCAAATCTGAGCAAAGAATCCTTTAGGAAGTTCATCCTAAATCCGTTTGGATCTGTTGGACTCTTCGAAATTGGATGTCGAAGCAATCAAGAAGCAGAGAAGTGCCTGCAAAGGTGCAACAGGGCACTCAGAAGACCCCTTCACAGTCTTATTCTGAGCCAGCTGACTCTCAGTCCTTCCTGTTCTGGATAGATTGCGTCAGTGTTATTTTGATAATACCTGTAAGTTTCAGGTGTGGCTAAGCAGACAGCTGTGCCCTTCCCAGGGCTTGCGGTCACCAACGGCAGAAGGTGACTGTTTTAGAAAGCTGGAGTCTACAAACTTGGCACTGATTTCCTGAAAGAGGTGTGGCTTACTAAAGAGGAACAATGTAGTTTCGAGAGAGAGAGAATTCCAGAGGAGCTGTTAGATTTGTGTTTAGCAGAAGTCACATGGATTCATTACTTTCATTTTCTCTTTACTTCTGCAAATGCAGGAGCCAGTATTTCTGCTCGTGTTTCGCTTCTATTAATAGGCAGCAGGACACTAAAAGGCAGGAACCCTGATGTTAAGGCATGGCAAGGTCACTCGTGCTGAAAAGGTAATATAACTTAAGGTAGGTTTTCCAAAAAGAAGACAGGAGGGTGACTGTGGAAAGCACTTGGCAACATGAAATCAAAGACAAATCCTGGGCATTTTATACAATTTGTAAATCCAGGCCTCTTTTATAGGTCACAAAATGAGGGCATATCTGTTAGATCCTAATGTCAGTGCATACTGATCAATGCACTGTTAATCATGACTATATCATCATGACCTACGTGTCACACAGAGCCCTCAGCTCATTTTTGTGCATTCATATGTTTAGTTGTAACTCATAGTGACGATAATATCCAATCAGCAATGTTCCAACACTCTCTGTTGTTTAGGCTCCATGTACCCGGCATAAACATCCTTGGGGCCCTTGTCCACCTATAACTCTATTTCATCCAATCCTCTCTCTCCATTGTCTTGCCACATGATCATGCGATGGTCAGGCCATTTGTGTGTATATAAACGCTGCTATTCTGATTAATAAATGGGAAAAACCTTCTGAGTACAGACCTAGTCTCTGTGGTCATTTGAGTTTCCCCCAGCCCGCTGGACTCTCAGAAGGGTGGAGAGCTTCTGGCTAAGTTCACAGCTTTGGCATTGAGGTCGAACCATAGAACCTAAAACCATCATCAAACGGTTCTACCAACCTGGTGTCAGAAGTGGGATGCTGTGTTGGTAAGTAAGACTGTTTTTTTTTCTTCTGTCTTATTACTCACACATCATCTCATGGTTAATATTTGAATGTATTACCCTATAAGGCATAAGAAGCGTCCACTGTAAGCGGAGCAGTAGTTTCTCTTTGGTATTGAGGTCGAACCATAGAACCTAAAACCATCATAAAACGGTTCTAACAATATCCTGGATAAAAGGACATATAGTCACCCTTCTTAAGGCCTGAGAACTATACAAAAAGCAAAAGTTTAGTCTGGGCCTATTTCATCCTTTCTGTATAGTTCTAAAGAAGAAGAAGTGATGGAAATGTTGAAATTCATTCATTGGCTTGAGTGAAGAAAGCTTAAAGCTTATTCACCGGTTGTTTGTTCTGCCTTGTAATCGTGTGAGCTGTGTGTTGCTGGAAAAAGTATCAGATGGGTATATAATCCTCCTTATTTATTTATTTATTTATTTATTTATTTATTTATTTATTTACATACAGTGTTATATACAAATATCATACAAACATAATTCCAAAGTCATGGAAGTAGGTAAATTGTTAATAAATATAGGAAGCCGTTCTTTTTAAATCTAATTTGACCTGTATTTAGATGAAAACAGTACAAAGACAAGAACGTGATGTTTTATCTTATCAACTTCCTTGTTTGTTTGACAGTTCCTTCAGTTTTAACAGCAAATGGTCTTAAACTCTGTAGTTAATGTTGAACTACTGATCACCATAGCAACACAGACAACAAGGACGCTAGCTAGCGAGTTCGCTGGTGTTTGTCTAGAGTCTCTCTCAAAAATAAGCTAAATGAAACATTAATATTTGGTCTGAAACATTAAGATTCAGTTACCGCGTATCAAGGTTTCATTGCAGTTGCACTGAATGACAAAGGACGGCAGCAGACTGTAAAAATAAAAAGGGCCATTTTGTCCATTATGACGGCTGAAGCAATTTTCTGGACACTAATCAGATTTAGTGGAGAAATCTAACAGGTCTTATACAGTTCAATTAAATCAGTTGTGGATTTGTCCAGTTGGGTTGCTTCTAATGAATAGAAATAAGTAAAGTGGATTTTAATGCTTTTTAAAATAAGTTTTATGTAAAATATTTGCTTAATGATTAGGATGGCCATCAGTCATTTATGAGTGTACTGGTCAAGGTCCCTGGCAAAACGGCAGGCAGGAAAGTTGAGTTCTGCTCCTAAAAGTGGTAAATTATTAATTAATATTCTATACATTTTGTTTATTCAAATATTAACACTTTTCTCAGCAAATAAACACAAACTATACAAATAAATAGATTTTTAAAAGGTGTCTTTGGTGCCTCAGACTGTCACACAGTCATGTACACTGAAATAAACAAACTATGTAGGTACATGATTCGTTCACCAAGGTCCAAACAGTGTAGATGTTCCCTCAAAGGTTCTCTGGTGGTTCTAAGGTCTGATTGTGGAGCTTAAATCAGGTTCTCCAGGTGAAAAGTTGGTATTTGTTCCTTTTCATAACCAAATGTTTTAAAACAGAGCAGTAGAGTAAAAGCCTGGAGACTTGAGTTCTCAAGTAAACAAACATGATGATGATGATGATGATGATGATGATGATGAGGAGGAGGAGAAGGAGTTCTCAGGTAAACATGATGATGATGATGATGATGATGGTCTCAGGACAACAAACATAATGATGATGATGATGATGATGATGATGATGATGAGTTCTCAGGTAAACAAACATGATGATGATGATGAAGAAGAACTTCATCAGATGATGCCGTGCCATCAAATCGAGCTGCAGCGCTGCGGGTAAGACTAATATTCCTACAGTGGTCTTGGGGGGACGAGCGTACGGGACAAATCAGACACACACCTGGAGGAATATGACGATGGCGATATTCATTCAAAATTCCCGTTCCACCTTAAATGGTGCAGCAGTTACATTCAGGCCTTTACAGGTGCCACAGCGCATCTGCTGCTCCACTTAAGGTGGAACTTGCTGTTATAAATGGTTCTTAAGAAGTGAAGAGACCAAAAAAAGACCAATAAAAAGCCACTGTTAACCCACAAAAACAGGTTCACTACATCTGAAATGGATTTATTTGATAAGGCATGTATGTTCTCCATGAATCGATCCAGCTGGGTTTGATTCTTTTAATCATCTTTAGAATTAATTAGTCAAACGTGAAGAACTGAAGAAAGTCAAACTTTACATCTTTTATTTTCAATACATGCCAACAAACTGGCAAGGAATTCATACATAGTCCCTTTAGTTCTGAAGAACTGCACCACTGAAGTTCAGACTGGGCCAGTGTCCGGTTTACTGGTGTTTATAAAACATTTTTCTGTATGTTAATACATATATATTAATATTAATATATATCAATATATCATTTCTATTCATTAGTAGACATTATCTTGACAAATGTTAGGAAGTTGATGGCTGAGGTCTGCAAACGTCCAGCAGGGGGAGCACTCACTTGTTTCACACCTTCGTTATGTGTTTATCACATTAAACCAAACTGATTTCAGGTGAGGGAATTTTTAACCTTAGGAAATAAACGTGGTTAAGTCCTGTCAGTATCTAAATGGCTGGAACAGTTAACGGGAAACACTGGTACTCACTTCTACGTTTAATGCTCAACATCTCACCTGCACTGCATATTTACTGTATATTGGCTGAGAAATTATCTGAACTGGAAACACGACCAGGGTTTTCATCCAAACTCCAGCGAACCTCAGGAATGAAGGATTGGGGCCTCCTAAAACGAGCAAGACATTACGAATAGCACAGGTTATAATGCTTACTTGTTCATGCTTATGACCTCAGAGGGGCCAAAAACAGTCATAATTGGCAAATTCTCCCAAAAACATGTAGACATATGTGGTTAAAAGTAATAAAAGCACAGCTACAGAAGATTTGCATCAATAAAAAAAAGCTAACATTTATTACGATAGGAACACAATGCAGTAACGCTTCATAGGGACGTCATAACACATGCCTAATCATTGAATAACATATTTATAAAGCAATCCTTGAGTTTCATAGACAGCTGATGCCATTAATCAGAATAAACCCTAACCCTATTTTTTCATTCATACAGTTAAAGTGTCATTTACAAGTGATGGAACTTACAAGGCAGAGTTCTCTGTTATATTTATTTATTTATTCTTTTTTTTTGGACAATTTTAAAAGGCCTGTTGTTCTTCACATTGTGTGTAAATTTCATGACGAATGGACCAAACGAAACGGCCCAAAATGCCTTGGAAAAAATTCTGGTTCCATTGACTTACATTAAAAGTAAAGCAGGTTTTTTCCTTCTCCTGTAAAGTTGTCATTTTTTTAGAGGTTTTGTACTGACAGCAGCGATATATATATATATTTATATATATTTATATAGTTCTATATTTTTCTATGGGAGTTAAAATACAAAAGTATAATCAGGAATAAATACATATTTCTACTTTTACCCAAGTACTACTCTACCAAGCTCAAGGCCGTTAAATGTTCCAATGAACTGATTTTAAGTTGTTCTTAACCAGGCGTCATTCAAATTAGCTCCAAACTGGAAATGATGCTACATGACAGTATTATAACAAATGCCTATCACTGGTTTGACGCCTCTTCATAAAACATGCCAATGAATGGCATATGCTGTTCATTAATACTCAAATACTGCTGACAAATGCATTTTCAATACATGCTTTTCTGTGTTGTTAAGTCCCTAAGTAGATAAATCAAATAAATCCAAAGTCCATCATACCTCCTCTGATGTGGTTCCCTCTCCAGCCCGGCGACAGTCTCGGTAGCCCACAGTGACCACGGTCGCAATGCAGATGGAACACACCAGAAGAAGGCCTGCAACCTTCAATTGAAAAAAAAGAGCTTAAAAACTTAATTTTCTAAAAAGACTCAATTACGATTCCGGGAAAAACAAGAACAGCTCCACAATTTTCCTTCATCCCTACGTGAGTTGTAAGTTAGGTTGGAGCAAAAGCCTGGACCGTCTGGTGGCCCCGAGGACTGGGTTGCTCGTGGAATATGACCAATTCATTCAAATAAATAACTAAAGGAAAGATAAAACGCAGCTGGATCGAAAACTAAGATGAGTAAAAGGAGAGACCGAACTCAAAGCTTGAATATGGATATGGATCTGATACAAGATTAGATCAGTATTGGCTTCAGTATTGGTATTGATCTGACTAAAGATTAGATCAGTATCAGGTGAAACTCATGGTTTCAATATTGATATTGATCTGACACATGATTGGATCAGTATTGGTTGAAACTCAAAGTTTCAGGATCTGTACCAATCTGATACTAAGACTGAATGAGTATCTAAACTTCTATATTGGCATCAAACATTTCGTTTCGCTACTGATGTGGTATAAGATTGGATCAATATTGGTCAAAACTCAAAGCTTCAATATGGATATCCATCTGATACAGGCTTGGATCAGAATCAGTCGAAACTCAAGGTTTCAATATCGGTATCAAACTGATACAACATCGGAACTCAAAGCTTCTGTACTGTTATCTGTAATCTGTTCCAAGATTGAATCTGTGTCAGGGAAAATTCAAAGCTTTAATATGGATATTGATTTGATACAAGATTGGATTAGCATTGGTTGGAATTTAAGCTTTCAGTTTCGGTACTGATATGGCACAAAATTGGATGAATATCGGCCAAAACTCAAAGCTTCAATATCGGTATCGATCAATACAAGATGAGATCAGTATCGGTTGAAACTCCAAGTTTCAGGAACTATACCAATCTGATACAAGACGATAATATCAGCCAAAACTCCAAACCTCAATACTGGCATTGATGTAATACAAGATTAGATCAATCTCAGCTGAAACTGGATCAGAATGAGGGAAAATTCAAAGCTTTAATATCAATATCGATTTGATACCAGATTGGATCAGTATCGGTTGGAACTCAAGCTTTCAGTTTCGGTACTGATCTGGTCCAATATTGCATCAATTTTGGCCAGGACGAAAGATTCAATATAAAGAGGTATCATGCATATCAGCCTCTCACCTGTGACCATCCAATAAAACGTCGGTACAGCGCTTTTTCCACTGATTCTCTTGAACTAGAAGGTTCACACCACAACAAAGGAGGCTTGTCTTCATCCAAGACATAGATTCCTTTCCAATATGTTAACCCACAGGCCACGTACTGACCGTTCAGAAGCAACAAAATGACCCACAAAGTAGGTGGAATCAGGCAAGGCATGAGACCCTCTGCAAATCGGCTTGACCCCCTCCTGCAAGGGTGTTTGCATGGCCTTGTAAGAAGCAACATTACGGTGAACACCAGCAGAGCCGGCACGATGAACATGAAGGCCGCGAACGCTTCGTTCACCCCAGGCTTACACGGGCAGGTCAGCTGCATCTCCATCAGCTTCTGAATCCCCAGCAGCAGCCAGAAAAACAGAAATGCCTGTTTGAGAGGAGAGTGGAGCACATCGGTCAGGCAGGTCATCCTTAGAGGCAAAGACGCTTTCGTTGTTTGCCAAACAATGACAATAAACTCTTGAATCCGGACAGACATGCAGTCTGCTGGACCGACTGGTGCTCCTTCAAATGGGATGTCGAAGCAATGAAGGGGAGCACAGAAAGATCTCTCTGGTCCCAAACCTCCTGACAACCTTCCTGTTCTGGAGTGATCACATCAAAGTGAAAGGATGTTTGTTAGAGCGAGTGCTGTGTCCAGGACTTGTGGTCACCATCAGGAGAAGTTGGCTGTTGTTTTAGAAACTGCTTTAAGGAAGTGCGTTAACCTCTCAACATCAGGGTGGCTTATTAAAGAGGAACGATGTAGTTATTGACAGAATTGAGGTGAGTGAGAACAAAGGAGCCCAGAGAATCAAGGGCCTTTCAGATCCTTGTTGACCAGAAACTCCCACCGATTAATTTGTTTCATTTTCTCTTCACAGTATGAATGTGACATCCACAAATGCAGCCTCAGCAAATATGCAGTGTGGAAGTTCAGGTTCTGGTAGCCAACATGAAGTGCAGGAGGGACAGACATGACAAGGAACACAGAAGCCCTACATCAAACCGCACATGCAAACACGATCAAACATCCAAGCAACAATGACCAGCACTAGACTAAGGAAAGCACAGGGCTTAAATACAAGAGGGCTAATGATGATCAGGTGGGAAACAGCTGGGAACCCAGGGGTGGAGTCAGACAACAAGGGGGCTGGACTGAACCAAAACAAATGCACATGGATGAAAAAGTAAACAAAAAGCATGTGGACTGGACCGGGAGGGGCCAATCGTGACCGTCTGAGGTCCAGGCAATCGATCAGCTTCCAGGCCTTTAAGGGAGGTATTCTTCAGTATAGAACCCATTTTCAAAAAGGTTCTATAGAGAACCACATACAACACATTCTCCTTCAATCTGAGGAATCATTTCTCCATGTAAGCCTGCAAACGTTTGAAAAGTGTTTAGTTTATATGACAACACCTCCATTTCCAGTGATTCATTATTGTAGCAAAATGTGAAAAGCCATGTCACATCTAAGTCAAATTTAATCTACATAGAGATTAGACAGCTTTATTTATTCCAAATGACAAACATTTTTCTCTTCATTGATCAGATATTTTCTCAAATCTTCCATTTTGCTTTAGAAATGTTGTAAAAAACTCAGTGGTCTCAAGTAGAAATGAACATTAAGAAAGATACAACACAATAAAAGATATGACATCAGGTGAGGGTCAGGATGTAGACCTACTGGTTAACACCTTATGGCTCAGCTCCTCTTCACCACTACAGTCCGGTACAGTGACCGCATCACTGCTGCTGCCTGTCCCAGCCTGCGGCCGATCTCACGATCCCATCACTTGTGAACAAGACCCCGAGATACTGTAACTCCTCTACCTGGGGCGTGTCGTCTCCCCTTACCCTTATCGAGTAGTGTCTGAGGAGCACAAACTCAGACCAGAACATTTCAGACCAGTTGGAGTTTATCAAGCATTTGATCTTTTTCAATCTGACTCTGAGTGTATTCTAGACTAAACCGATCAGCGACTCAGTGTGAATGGATTCCTAAAATAGCCCATGAAAATTGAGAGAACGAAAAAAGAAGAGAGATGGAGAGAAGCTTTTTAATGATCTGAGTTTGTGGCACAATCGATTTTATTTCCATTTAAAACTCAAAAAATACCAAACTGATCAAATTTTTAAATCCATGATTCTCTCTTAAATCTGTTTTCTTGGTCTTCTTTACTGTGTCGGTGTAGCAGAGAGATCAGCAGCAGCAGCTACACATTTGTTTAATTAGGTCTCCTAGAACGGGAGAATTCAGGAGTACACAGGGTTTTGTGAGAGTTTGCAAGAGGTTGTGTGAGTTCACGGAGCTCTGTTCGGTTCTGCTCAGTGTGCTTTAGTGTGGATCACCAATGTTTCAGCCCAAAGGATCTGCATAAAAAACAGTCGGATAGTGTGAGACGCCCAGTCGTTGTATAATCTGTTCAGACTTTAAAAGTTGTGTAGTGACTTCAAGGCTTTAGACTCGAAAAAGTAGGTCTAGTCTACAGCACTAGTTAGAGCTCGGGACGGGAATAGCTTCATAGTGAACGGAAAGACAAAACTTTATTTATAAAATGCCGTCAACTGTAAGTAAAACATTTGCTGTAGGTAGGCCATGGCAGACACTTATTTAGACTTCCCATTCTGCAAGGTTCTCATGAGGATAATGAACCAACCAATCCTCAGATTATCAGGAAAAATGGGATCTGCTAACATGAGCTGCATTCACTTGCCTGGTTGCTGAGCAAAGAAGCCTTTCACAGAGAGATGTGCTGATTTCTGAGCTTCAGCAATGATGGCTAACTTTACAGAAGCAGGACCAGGAATGTAAAAGAGAAATAGAGGTGTGGAAAGCGACCATACCTGGACTGGGGACGGTTAAGACAGGGTCAGAGGCAGAAGCATGGGCAGATAACTGGACTAAATGAGCTTTGGTGAGATCAAGAAAGAAAGCATAAAGAGATGAGACTGAAACTTCAGCTGGTATTAAAGCGAGAGACATGACTGACCTGGAGGCAGAAGGGTCTGACCCTGGGGCAGGCGCTACACTGGTGTCAGAATCAGGAGTTCGGTTGGAACAGAGACCTGGAACAGGATTTGGTCCTTTTACTTAGCTGCTAATTAATGCATTCTAGTGTTGTAGCACTCGAGTCTTTTCTCGAGAGCAATAACAATGTCTTGTCTCAGTCTCAACATTCTTTGGATTCTTTGTCTTGGTTGCTACATCATTCTTTATTTATATGGATTATGTGTGATAATTACTGGGATAATTACTGCCAATGCAAGACTGAATAAATTATGAACCTAAATATCTCATAAACACATGAATGCATAGATGCAGGGCTGTAAGTTGAAGCTGGTGAGATATTGTTGGTAGACCAGCAAGGAGTGGGGCTCAGCAAAAACCTCACAGTTATTGTTATTAGTTATTGGTTAAACTGGCTATTGATTGGTTGATGTGAAAAATGGAATTTCACACATATCATTTATCTTAAAGATGAGCAGTCATCTATATATGAGCTAAATATGGCCAATGAGCCTGTCGACACTCCCCGTAATGGGGTGGGATTTAGAAAGGTCATATTTATTACATACAGTCATCTAAAAAAGTTTGAACACCTCAATCAAACTAGATGTTTTTTTTTATATTCTCCAGTGAGCAAACTTAGATATGATATTTTCTGCCATATTTACGGAGTTTAACACACTGAAGACAAACCTATATACATACATGATGTGATAACTTTTGCACTGGCCCCATTTTATGCTTTAACGTTCCCCCCGACGTGTTAAATTCAGTATATAAACAGCGATTGTGCATTAAAATATGCTTCTCTGTAGGAGGTTTATGATTCAGAAATCATCAACATTTGTTGATGTTACAGCAAGTACACACAGTACTAAGCCTGTAGAAACTGTATACATGGAAATGTAAACATATGAAACTCTTTCATTCTTGCCCTTATTATTATTCGAGGAACAGCATTCCCATAATCTCAAAAGGCAGCAGATCAGGAGCATCAAGCCAAGACCTGCAGCCTGAAAAGGGGATTAAACGTTTGACATTCATTAAAATGAAGAGGATTAGTTGGTAACACTTTCTATGAATGTCACATTTGTAAGCATCTATAAACACATTTATAACATGCTGTAATGCATTCATAAGGCATTATAAACATGGCTATAAATATTTATAAAGATGAATTACACTGAATTCCAGTTTATAGCCATTTTTATTATACATTATGAATTGTTAATATAATGCGTTATGAGTAGTGTTAATAACATGTTATACTGTCAGTGCCAGAGAAGTCCGTCTCAGTTTGGAGAGCATAAATAAAGACAAGTACAGTTTATTTACTGAGATTTCATGGATTTTATTTGAGCATGAAGTCACTGTGGAGTGAAGGCCTGGAGAGGGAGGGGTGAGACAGCCGAGTGCTGTCATTGTAATTTGTTACCTCACTGGTTCTAATGTTGAGCTCTAAAACCCTTCACTCTGTATCACTACACTACAGTACAGTACAGTACAGTAATGCTGGTTTCTGCTGGCGTTCTATTGGATATGCAGTGTTAAGTCAGTGCCAGACTAATGGTGGTGTACATTAACAGTGGTGCACATTAACAGTGGTGAACATTAACGGTGGTGAACATTAACAGTGGTGAACATTAATGGTGGTGAACATTACAGTGGTGTACATTAACGGTGGTGAACATTAACGGTGGTGAACATTAACAGTGGTGAACATTAACGGTGGTGCACATTAACGGTGGTGAACCTTAAAAGTAGTGCACATTAACAGTGGTGAACATTAACGGTGCCGCACATTAACGGTGGTGAACATTAACGGTTGTGAACATTAACAGTGGTGCACATTAACAGTGGTGCACATTAACAGTGGTGAACATTAACAGTGGTGCACATTAACAGTGGTGAACATTAACAGTGATGCACATTAACAGTGGTGATCATTAACAGTGGTGAACATTAACATGATGGGAACATTAACAGTGGTGAACATTAACAGTGGTGAACATTAACACTGGTGCACATTATCAGTGGTGAACATTAACAGTGGTGAACATTAACAGTGGTGCACATTAACAGTGGTGAACATTAACAGTGGTGCACATTAACAGTGGTGAACATTAACACTGGTGCACATTATCAGTGGTGAACATTAACAGTGGTGAACATTAACACTGGTGCACATTATCGGTGGTGAACATTAACGGTGGTGAACATTAACGGTGGTGAACATTAACAGTGGTGAACATTAACAGTGGTGCACATTAACAGTGGTGAACATTAACGGTGGTGAACATTAACAGTGGTGAACATTAACAGTGGTGAACATTAACAGTGGTGCACATTAACAGTGGTGAACATTAACAGTGGTGCACATTAACAGTGGTGAACATTAACGGTGGTGAACATTAACGGTGGTGAACATTAACAGTGGTGAACATTAACAGTGGTGCACATTAACAGTGGTGCACATTAACGGTGGTGAACATTAACAGTGGTGAACATTAACAGTGGTGAACATTAACGGTGGTGCACATTAACGGTGGTGAACATTAACACTGGTGAACATTAACAGTGGTGAACATTAACAGTGGTGAACATTAACGGTGGTGAACATTAACGGTGGTGAACATTAACAGTGGTGAACATTGACTTTCCCACATTGGGTGAAACTCTGATGTTGCTCTAGTTTAAACTCTGACATTTGAAGCCTGTAATGAGCTTTATTGTGTTTTAATGTTTCAGTAAATCCTTCAGTAAATTCTTCAACTTGAAGCCTCAGTCTGAACCCTGGAGGAGGCTTTAGACCAGCACGCTCCACTTTACTCAGAGCGGACTAATACAGCTTATGAGCTCTTACAATGTGATATGAACCATATTTATAATGCACTATGCTAACAATTCATAATGCATAATAAGCATGGCTGTAACATGTGATGCATTTAATAAATATTTATAGCCTCATGAATGTATTATAATGTGTTATGAGTGTGTTTAGAGATGCTTACAAACGTGACATTCACAGAAAGTGTTACCGATTAGTTTTCTTAAAAGAACCAATGAGACTGTTGTAATTCTGGTCCCAAGTAAAACAATAACATGTCACATGGGAATGTCATGTGTCTATAATGTTATAGACATTACATTATAGACATTAACATTACAGCCAGTTCAGCACTCAAGGACATAGTGCCACATCCTCTTACCTGTGACCATCCAGTAAAACGGTGGAACGATCATTTTTCATCTTTTTCAGATTTTTTTTGAAGAAATGCGTTCACACCATTTCATGGGAGACCCGCCCTCACCTGAAACACAATTTCCTTCACCGTCTGCGAACATACAGGCCACATACTGACTGTCCAAAAGCAACAAAATAACCCACACGGCTGGTGGAATCAGGCAAGGGATTGGCTCCTCTGAGAAACGGTGTGGCCTTACAAGAAACAGCAGGATGAAGACAAACAGAGAGATGATGTGGGTCTGCGGGATCTTGCCTGTAAGTTCCTGAAGTTTCCCTTCTGAAGGGAAAACATGATGCAAACAAGTTGTATGAGCTTTCTTGGACTTACTGTATTTGAAGACCAGATCGGCGAGCTGTGAAAGCTGTGATATACTTGTTGCTATGCAAATTCAAAACATGCAAAAAACATACCTACAGTTAAGCCCAGAAATATTTGGACAGTGACGAGTTTTGGTATTTAAGCAGTTTACCAAAACATATTCAAGATACAGTTGTATAATCCACGTGGGCTTAAAGTGCCGACTCTCTGCTTTAATTGGGTATTCACATCCCAAATGGAGGAATGGTTTAGGAATTATGGCTCTTTAATATGTAGCTGCAATTGGACAATTATCCCAAAAGCTATTTCGTGGGCTGCATGGGCTGTTCCCTCATTAATCCAGCATCAATTAGGCAAGTAAAAGGTCTAGAGATGATTCCAGGTGTGGCATTTGCACTTGAAAGCTGTTGCTGTGAACCCACAACATGCAGTCAGAGGAGCTCTCAGTGGAAGTGAAGCAGACTTCAGAAATCCATCAGAGAGAGAGCAGAAATGTTAGGAGTGGCCAAATCAACAGTTTGGTACATTCTGGGGAAAAAGGAGCCACTGGTGAGCTCAAAAAGCCATGGACGTCCACAGAAGACCAACAGTGGTGCATGATCACAGAATCCTTTCCATGGTGAAGAAAAACTCTTCACAACTCCCACCGAAGCTAAGAACTCTCCAAGAAGTAGGTGTATCAGGATCTAAGTATACTATGAAGAGAAGAGCTCATGAGAGCAGATACAGAGGGTTCACCACAAGGTGCAAACCACTAATCAGCCTCTGAAATAAAAAGGCCAGATTAGAGTTTGCCAAAAAACATCTGAAGAAGCCTGGAACTTCTGGAACAGCATTCTTTGGACAGATGAAGCTAAGATCAACCTGTACCAGAATGATGGGAAGAAGGAAGTATGGAGAAGGCTTGGAACGGCTCACAATCCAAAGCATACCCCCTCGGCTGTAAAGCATGGTGGAGCAGTGTGATAGCATGGGCATGCACGGCTTCCGATGGCACTGGGTCACTAGTGTTTACTGATGATGTGACAGAAGACAGAAGCAGCCGGATGAATTCTGATGTGTACAGGGATAAACTTTCTGCTCAGATTCAACCAAATGCAGCAAGGCTGACTGGACGTCGCTTCACAGTGCAGATGGACAATGAGCCAAAACTTACTGCAAAAGCAACCCAGGAGTTTTTTAAGGCAAAGAAGTGGAATATTCTGCAATGGCTGAGTCAATCACCAGATCTCGACCCGATCAAACGCATTTCACTTGCTTAAGACAAAACTTAAAGCAGAAAGACCCACAAACGAGCAACAACTGAAGACGGCTGCAGTGAAGGCCTGGCAAAGTATCACAAAGGAGGAAACCCAGCGCTTGGTGATGTCCATGAGATCCAGTCATTGCCTGCAAAGGATTCCCAACAAAGTATTAAAAATGAACATTTTATTTATGGTAAATTTAATTTGTCCAATTACTTTTGAGCCACTGAAATGAGGAGGCTTTGTAGAAAGATGATTGCAATTCCTAAACATTTCATAGGATGTTTTTGTGCAACCCCTTGAATTAAACGGAGAAGTCTAAACATCAATTACATCTCAGTTGTTTCATTTCAAATCCAATGTGGTGGCATGCAGAGCCCAAATCATGAAGATTGTGTCACTGTCCAAATATTTCTGGGCCTAACTGTACGAGGCCTTTATCATGTGCCTTTGCTGTTTGGCTGGGGGCACAGTGGTTGTGGCTGTGTTGCAGTACTGTATCTGTCCCATGTGAGACGATAAGTTTCAGAAGGTTTTGCCCTTCAACTCCATTCATGGTGGAGGGAGACATGCAGGGCGCTGTGCGGCAAAATAGTCCCCAAAGAAAACTCATTATTCCAGATTTTCCACTGTTTTCCATCATCAGCATTTCAGATAAACTCAGTAAACTCATTCATAATTCCAATAAACAGAAAAACTATCAACAGTAACGAGAATTTCTCGGGTCCATATTTTTCCTGGACACCTTCACAGCCGCCACAGAGACTCGTTAATATCATCAATTACATCATGAGCTCAATTTACTGAGCACTGATTGGTCAAACCAGGAGCTGCTTTATAACTACATATAATACTGGACTTCCTCGAGGAGATAGAAGTGTGACGGTGACGTAACTGTGCGTCAAAGTCTTGCCAGCATCAAGGTCAGGTTTTTCTTGTTTTCTTATCACAGCAGGAAGGCTTCAAACTGGTCAAGCATATCCAGACGGCAGGAGGAAGCAGGCCGATCCTGCGCTGGTGTCATTTATATGTAAACAGAAAGGATAAAATAATGCAAAAGAAGGAAAATCACAGGCAAATTATACAATCCATTAATCACACATGAGCCACGCTAAGCTAAAACAAAGGGAGCCGTGATATAAACACATGGGTTGAAAATGCAGGGACGAAAGAAAAAGCAAGACTTAATAATAAAATCAAATAATAATCAAATAATAAAATACCTATTAATAGGTGATTCATTAGCAGGCCTATTTGACTTTGATTAGTGTGTTGTGTTGCGAGGCATGTTTGGGTTTATGAAAGGTGTGAAATAAATGAAGCTCTTATTAAGTTAACTTACTGCTACATTTTCATCTTATTTTTATTCTTAAAATAACTCTGAATAGGTTATTTGTGCTTTTATAACCCATTAGACTCCCTGTGTTTGCACTGCATCTGTTCAGACGTGTTTTTTTTCTGTGTGAATGAATCTGGGATTTTTCATCATTTATTGAAAACTTGTTTCGCACTTCTTAGCCTGTAATAGATGAGGACTGAACCTCATAACTGACTGAACCTCTTTAGAGACTGACCTTCTTTAGAAACTGACCCTCTATAGAGACTCTTACACCTAAGACTGCACCTAAGAACATTACTTTAGGAAGAACCTTGGATTTATGAATTTAGTTGTGTTTTTTTTTTCTTTCTGTAAAGATCCTTGAGTTAATGTTGCCATGATAAGTGTGCTATATAAATACAATAGTATACAATATATAAATACAGTCACTAAAGAAGTTCAGTCCCTAAAGAGGTTCAGTCTTTAAAGAGGGTCAGTCCCTAAAGAGGGTCAGTTACTATTGAGGCTCAGTCACTAATGAAGTTCAATCAATAAAGATATTCAACCAGTAAAAGACTTAATCATTAAAGAGGATCAGTTGCTAATGAGGGTCAGTCTCTAAAGAAGGTCCAGTCAATTATGCGGTTCAGTCACTAACGAGGTTCAATAAACAAAGATGTTCTGCCACTAAAACGATCAGTCACTAAAGAGGATCGGTCTGAAAAAGGTTCAATCTTTAAAGAGATTGTCATTAAAGACACCTGGTCACTAAAGAGGTCCGTTCATTAAAGAGATTCAGTCACTAAAGCGTCCTGTGGGCGGCGTCCTGTGGGCAGCGTCCTGTGGGCAGCGTCCTGTGACCACTGATGAAGGACTAGAGGATGACCAACACAAACTGTGCAGCAGCAGATGAGCTGTCGTCTCTGACTTTACATCTACAAGGTGGACCGACGAGGTAGGAGAGTCTAATAGAGTGGACAGTGACTGGACACAGTGTTTAAAAACTCCAGCAGCACTGCTGTGTCTGATCCACTCAGACCAGCGCAACACACACTAACACACCACCACCACGTCAGTGTTACTGCAGTGCTGAGAATGACCCACCACCCAAATAGTACCTGCTCTGTGAGGGTCCATGGGGGTCCTGACCACTGAAGAACAGGGTAACAGAGTATCAGAGAAACAGATGGACTACAGTCTGTAACTGTAGAACTACAGAGTGCAGCTATACAGTAAGTGGAGCTGATAAAGTGGACAGTGAGGGTAGAAACGAGGAGGTGGTCATGATGTTACGCCTGATCTGTGTAAGTAATGGGACCCCACATTGTAACGTGGAGGAGCGATGATGAGGTGGACACACGTGCTGAGAGAAACGAGATTTATTAAGGGCAAGTCCATAATCAGGGTCTAAACCAGGCGTGCACAACTCCAGTCCTGGAGGGCTGGTGTCCAGCACAGTTTGGTGATTTACCTGCTCAAACACACCTGATTAAACTTATTTGTTTATTTGCCAGGTTAAGTAGGTGTGTTTGAGAAGGGAAACCTCCAAACTTTGCTGGAAACCGGCCCTCCAGGACCGGAGTTGTGCACCCCTGGTCTAAACAGTCCAGGGTCAAAGAGCCAACACAGAGAGAACGATGTAGACATGAGAAAAAGGAATACAGACTAAACACAAAAACAGAGACTAGGAAAAATAACAGAGGCCAGAAGATACGACACCAAACAACACAACACAAAGACCAGCAAACTAACAGGGGAAAACACAGGGCTTAAATACAGGAACAGGTAAGATGACACAGGTGGTGAACAAGACACAGGTGAAAACAATCAAGGGCGGAGTCTAGAAACAAGGGGGCAGAACAGGGAAGAATCAAAACAAGGAAGCACATGGACAAGACCAGAAGGTAAACACAAGCACATGGAAGACTGGGAGGGGCTAATCGTGACATGCAGTGACACACCTAGTAAATTTTTTGTTTGCTTTGTCTTGCATACTTCATCAAACCTTTGAACTAATTGATACATTCGTTATAAAACATCAAATAAATATCATATGTAGGAAAAAAATAAGTGCTAAGCATTATGTCTCTAAGGGGCGTTAAACTCAATGTTGAGGATTGTCCAGTGGGAATGTATCTAAACTCTTGCCAATTGAACAGGTTTGACTTTAACCTTAGGATTATCTGGCTAAGCACTGGCCCAAAACCAAGATGTCAGTTTTTAGTGGGGCACAAACTAATATTTTCTACTATTTTCAGTGAAACATGTTAAGACCAGGTGAACTGGCTAAGTTGAGTAGAGAGTGTTAAGAGAGGTACAATGTTAAACTTCACAGTGATGTGACCCTCCAGTCATTTAACTGCTGGTTATTTTTGAGACATTACATAGTTAATTGTCCTTGTTTTAGAATCGAAAGGCTCTGGAGAGATGTATATAAACACGTCCTGGACCTGTTCTATCACATCTCCTACAATTTAGAAGCAGAAGGACAACTCAATCCAGACTCTGATGCTCACATTTTTGCCCTCCATTGGATCTTTATTCCTCACCTACAAAGGCACCTAACCTTCTTCAAACAGGCTTGGAACCACCACAGGCTCAGAACAGAAGGCAACCAGTCTCCCATCCAGGAACAGAGTCCACCACAGTTTGGTGAGTTCCCTGCTCTAGCACACTAACCAAACGTGCTAATTGGCAGAGAAGTTGACTCAGACAAGTTTGAGCAGGAATATCACCAAAGTGTACAAATCCAGCTGTCCAGGACCAAGACCAGGACCAGAGTTACCCACTGTTGCTTTTCCTCTATCTGCTGTTTCAGCACTTTAGTAGAACAAACATTTTAGCGGTTCAATGGATATTTCACACAATTAAACAAACTGCAGCTTTATTTATTTATTTACAGTACTCAGTACTTTATAGAAGACGTCAAACAGGCAGCATCACTGACAACAATTACACTTTCAAAATAAAGAGGCTTTAGAAATGAGAACGTTTCATTAGTAGTAAAGTACTTTAATTGGCAGAAAATCATTTAACAGCACTTTGGCACCAAGTCGAGGTAAAAAATACAATCAAAACAATGAACCCAAGTAGTTTTATACACTACAGTGGTCACACTTAATAACGATGGTTCTTTAGTAAAAAAATGGTTCTTTATAGAACCCTAAACAGCCTATTTGCATAATTAAAGGGTTCTTTGCACTGTGAAACAGCTCTTCTGTTTGATTGATGGAGAATGTGCGTTATATGGTTCTAGAACAACTCTTTTTGAAAATGGTTCTTCTTCAGTTCCTTCTACTGTTTCAATGTCAGTCTTGTAGCAATGCAAGAACCCTTTTGTTGCTACGTAGAACCATATCAGAATCAGAATCAGAATCCTTTATTGATCCCAGAGGGAAAGCGCAGTTGTTACAGAAAGAATAAACACTTTAATAATTTAAAACAAAGAGAAATTTGCAATATTGTACATGAGATTTAAGCTCTTATGAATACAGTAAAGTGACTGTGATAATAAATATGAAACATCCAGCATAAAGCACTTCAAATTACTGCCCCTCTGAGTTTTTGCACACAGTTATTATTATTACACATATGAACCGTTAGGTATTGATAATCACACACTGAGGGAGGAGTTATAGAGTTTGATGGCCACAGTATAGAGTAAGAATGACCTCCTGTGGCGCTCCTGTGGTGCATTCTCCATCAATCTGAAGAGCAAAGAACCCTTTAATCATGAAAAAGGCTCTTTCATGCCAACAATTCTACATATAACCACTGTCTTTACTAAAGAATCCAAAAGAACCATCTTTTTTGAGACTGTATATAGAAGCACGTTCTTTACCAAAGAACCAAGAAGAGCCATCGTTTTTAAGATTGTAGCTGAAATTGGCTCCACGTTGAAGACTTAGGAACATAAACACAAGAGCCATACAACATTACAGGCATTGAAATGCTAGTAAAGAAGAAAATCAGCAGAACCTGCACAGCTTTGCTTTCGAGGGAGATGATAAAGGAAAGATTGTTGATGTTGAAGAAAACAGCCTGTAACTCAAACCAAACAACTGAAGGAGCCCCAAACACTTTACATGCAGCCTAGCCTTTAGTTTTCTTTCCCAGTCCTGCTTATTGTTGTATATTTTCGACTATTTTACTGAAGCAGCGTTTTTTACTTTAATAAATCTAATGACAACATTTGGCACTTCTTTATGCATTTTGTATGAAAGCAAATGTATCACATTACCTGAAAGTACTACACTAAGCTGAACATCATCACTGAATGATTGAACAAAAGCCTGTTTAATCATCCAAACCCAGGGCAGCTTCAAACTCTGGGGGTCGTACTGGGGGGTCCTGGGGGTCTCGTCGCCACAGATAAAACAGGGCCAAAGCACAGCTGAAAGACAACAGACCAAAACCTGCAATCTAAGCAGTAAGAGAACAGGGACGTCTTATCAGAATTTATATACGGATATGTACAATAAGAAACCAGTGATCCCAAAAAAAAAAAAAGACGTCAGCTCTTACCTGTGACTGTGCAAAATGTAGCTGAGATAAATATTTCTCCGTTGATTCCTGAGTAGTATTAAATTCACACCATTTCATAGGAGGCTTTCCCTCATCCAAGACATAGTTTCCTTCCCAGTTGGTCATCCCACAGGCCACATAGTGACCATCCAAAAATAACATAATAATCCAGACCGCTGATGGCATCAGGCAATAAAATAAATTCCTCCAAAAACCGTGTCCCGATGGATTTGTGAGATACCTCATTATGGTGAAGGCCAACAGAGCAGGACTAATGAACATGAAGAATGCAAACCAAGCGTTCACAGCAGGTATGCAGGGGCAAGAAAACTCAAACTCCATCACCTTTTCCACTCCCATCAGGATGAAGCTGAAAGGAATCGAAGTATAGAGAGGAGACTTCAGTATCTCTCCTTTAAGACGGAGAAAGAAATCCTTTAGGATGTTCATCTTTTAGGAGAAGATGTGACCTGGACACGCTGGTTTGGAGTGGTGTTCTCTTCATGTGAGGAAGATATGAACATTTTAAAAACCAGTTGAACAAGTCAAGTGGTGGAATGAGTTTAGAGGGGTGTGATCTTAGGTTTGGTAATGCATGAGAATACAATCACTATAAGCCTTTTATCACGTGAGAAAACGCTCTTATCCAGAGTGACCAGAGTTACACAGGTAGGCGAAGGTGGCGTTAGGAATCTTGCCCAAGGACTCTTATTGGTATAGTGTAGGGGGCTTACCCAGGTGGGGATTGAACCCCAGCCTACAGCATAGAAGGCAGAGGTGTTAACCACTACACTAACCAACCACAATTACAAGTTCAGCCTTTTGTCTCTAAGAGTGATGCAGAGAAACCTGTAGCAGAGTTGATCACTGTAATGGTCTTCTTACTGGAGAAAACAGTCCATCCTCTAGAACCCGTACAGAACCCAGCAGCACGGATCCTCACAGCACCAACACAGAGAGCTCATATCACCCCGATACACACTGCACTGACCGCCTGGATCTGTTACAGAGTTTAAAGCTCTGCTGCTGGTCTTTAAAGCTCTAAATGACCCTAAAGCTCCTGAATGTGTGTCTGTTTATGAACTCAGATCTGCAGATTCTGACCTTCAAACTCCTTCAGTAAAACTCAGAAAACCTGGAGAGGCTCTTTCAGTTCTTCAGCTTCTAAACTGTGGAGCTCAGTTCAGCTTTTATTAGACTCTCGAGCTCAGAGTTCACTTTTGTGAGGGAACATTTTGTTTTACAATGAAAGGTTTTGCTTTAAGTAAATTAAGTAAATGCTTTCCTGAGCTGTTTCGCCTACGCGACGTATAGCAGAAGTCACACAAGTACTCATGCAGGTGCACAGAGAGGACTTGAACTTTATACATACGCACACATGTATTCTGCACAGCAGCATAATAGGATTGGAAAATGTCTCGCCGTAGTTAGGCAGGAACCGAAAGGTCAACTTAATGTCAGGATAAGGATCAGCTCGCTTAGACAGGAAATACTGGTAACTGAGCTGCATGTCTAAGTATAAATATGTGTTACAGCAGATAATAAACAGAGTGTGAACTGAGAACTTGTGTTCGTTTCGTTCACCTCCCTGGGCCCAGAAGACTGATCATCGCTCTGCCCGAGAGGAGAAGAAGGAAATTCCCAAAAACTTCCATGACAACTAGAAAACACCTGAAAACGCAACTCTTTAACTCGGAGCTTCAGTAAAACTCCACGACTCTTTGTGTTCATCTGTTTAATCTGGTCTTACACATAGAAAGGACAGCCATGTTTTGTCTCAAGCTATTCCATATATTGATATATACCTGTACACCGTGTGCACAATTATTAGACAAGTCTTATTTTTGAGGATTATTTTTATTAATGATTAACTACAGCGCTCTCGGTTAATCCACAATGTTAATAAACCTCAAACGTGAATGTTTAAGAAAGTAAAAGTGAAGTTTTGGGTTTCTAATGAGAATCTATATCTATATGTGCACGTTTATTGGGAAACTATAATGGTGCAGAATTATTACGCAGCTAAATGAAAAACATTTTCCCATCTCACTTTATTTTCATCTGTTCAAGTGAGAATTATAAACAAACAACTCAAAGCTTCCCAATGAAAATTTCTGAGAAATAAAAAAAAAATTGCTTCATAACTGAGGATTCAGTTGTCCCGCCTCCACCGGCTCCCTCTCCCTTTCTCTCCCGCTGAGGAGAGACGAGACCCAGCTGGAGCTTTGAGGGCAAACGCTGTGAGAAAAGTCGAAAAGTAATAAACAAGAAAAGTTGGGTGTCCTTGCGAAAAGAGACCCGAAACCCCAGTAACGTGTGTGAAATCCCAGCAAATTAGCTGTAAGACGATAAACATCCTAGCTAGTGTTAGCTACCAAGCGTTGGCTCCGCACGGATTTATCCGCGCTTTTAAACGTTAAAATGAGATGAAAATTCAGTGCGTGCCTTAGATAAATGAGCGTAAACCTGCTTACAGTCGAGATTTATCGAGTTTAAAGCCAAAATGGGAGCCGTGAGCGAACTGTGTGTTCTCTAGCCACAGCCCACTGTAGCCGTGTCGTCATTCTGTGGTGGGCGCCGTGCTCGTATGCCCACATTAGGAACTCCGGGTCTGAGCTCCATTTCTCTGTGGCCAGAATAAATAGGGCTTTCCGAAAGCGTTCCCGTGTTAAATGAAGTCCAGAACCCGACACGTTTTGTCCTGTGAACATTTTCCTCACGCAAACCACTGGATCCTCTGAATTACGAGCTCGTTAAAGAGTTGAAATATGAAATATGCGCAAGCTAAAGCTGCTAGACTGGCAGCAGAGAACTCGCACTGAGGAGAATTCCCGCCCTGCAGTGTCTTCGGGTTTCTCTAGGGGGCGCTCCCGAGCGAGTCCAAAATGAATGGGTTGATATGGAGCGTTTGAGCAAAATCATAGTTTATAAATGCTGAATAACTTTTAATGTAAAAGAATGCAATAATTTCCTGAACAGCGTAAAACATTTGAACACTGCTGTTATGTGTTTAAAAGCTTTTAAACTCGAGTTATAGGACAACCCAAACCAACATATGTCCACAAGCATGAGGTTAATTATAAATGTGTGTATAAACCTGTTAAAACTTGCCTGTTGATGTTCTGAGCCTGAAAAGAAGAGAGTATTAGTTGCTGTGAAAGTTTATGAAGGTGCCTGTGAGTAACAGTGAAATGAGAAGTGAGGGATTAAGCCTAGAGAAAGCGTCGTTTGTTTAAACAGGTCAGGTTTTTTTTGAGGAACATCAGACCCTGGGAATCAGCCGAGTTGGATCTTCTGAGAAGTCGATGGTGAGCCACCCACGAATAGAGCGGTCTTCTTTGAGATCCGTCTTCACTATGGACTGATAAACTAACACGCTCAAGACTAAAGGACTCTTTATTCTCCGATTCCTTTTGTGAACGAGCACCAGTTCATTTGTTGGTTATTTGTATCTTTGGTTATTTATTTACCTGCTGATGAACAGCGTCATTTGAAAGCGAAGGGTTGAAATAAGCTTCTCATACCAAAGTAACCATAAAACCAAAAACAGTAATAATCCAACTAAACTAAACAGATAATCTAACACTAAACCCAGAGTCTCAAGCCTTAACTAAATCAAAGATAAGCGTTAAACTAGAACACTCATAGGACCAGATTCCACCTCCTCAGACCTGGTTGACCTGGTCCATAGCTTTATTGCAACTTCAGCACTTGCATCTATTCCACCGTGTTGTGGTGTCATGGTAACCAGCTGTTACAGGAGCATAAGACTTTTCAGCCTTTTCATCAGCGGGAATACGAATTTGAGGAGGAACTGAATATGATGCATATTTTCCAGATGGGAAAGAGGGCTGGGAGATAAAACGATAAAGATAATTATCACAGTGTAACTTTTCCTCTATAGGGCGATAAAAAAGGTTAGAAACATTTTTTGATATAATATTCCGTTCTCACACTTCCACGTTCAGCGACGGCCCTGGTGGAGTTTTCTGCTTCAAGGAAAGCGACATTACTCTGCTGTCGCCAGGAGAGGGCGCCCTTCTGAGTTTTTCGGCATGATTAGAGAGGGAGGGCCACGAATAAACAGAGTGTTTAGCAGCGTCTGAAACGTGGAGTTATACATTCCCCATTTGAGTGGAGCGCCTGGCGATCTGCTGTCCTGTGACCGAGTGTGAGGCGAGATACGTGGCGTAGCTGTGCTGACCTACAGTGACCTCTCCTCTTTCCATACATCCTAACCAGCTTTAGCAGCGTTACATCACGTCTGCTCCTCTCAACTACAGCCGTTACAGCGCTCAGCCATATTTCAGTATTAGTGCATCACCGAGCAATGAAGGTGAAGAAGGAAGTGGTTCGTGTTACAGCCCTGATTTAAACGGCAGTAAACTGAGGAAGCTGTGAGGATTTAGAGAGCGGGAGAGCGCCGTCTTTCCAGGCCAGCTGTTTTTAGCAGCTGGATAACTGGAAGCAGCTCCGTCACTCAGACAACACAGAGGATTGATGGTACTGTAGATCAAACGCGACACACGTTTTAGCCAGATAATTTTTAGACTGTCTAGGTACGTACTATTATTTCACCCAGCATTATTACACAGTACTTCACAGATAATGACTATCTAGAACCTGCTAGTCTTTTCAAAGTAGTTTAGTTAGACGGTACATATGGAATGTTGATGATGGAAAACAGTGGAAAATCTGGAATAATGAGTTTTCTTTGGGGACTATTTTGCCGCACAGCGCCCTGCATGTCTCCCTCCACCATGAATGGAGTTGAAGTTCTCTAAACTCTCATAAAACAGCGTCTCAGTCATCAGGCAGTGAATTCAGAACCAGTTCATGTAGGAACTTTCTGTAGGAGCTTTTAGAGGGACGTCTGGTTCCCATCACCACCACTGTGAGGAGCTTTTAGAGGGGACGTCTGGTTCCTATCACCACCACTGTGAGGAGCTTTTAGAGGGGGACGTCTGGTTCCTACCACCACCACTGTGAGCAGATTCCAGACACTGGAAGTCACTCTGACACCGTCTCATGTTACAACGTCTTGGAATTTTACTGAATCTAAGAAATGAGGCTGCAGGATGAATAAACGACAACATCAGCAGGAATTACAGAAGTTCAGTCTTGAATTCCGGAATTCAGTTCTGGAATGACACAATAGGAAAGAAATGCATTCCACACACTCATAGTGGTCAGGAAATTTGGTTTATTTTATATCTAGAGTCACTGGTCCGAGGTCACATCAGGTTAATGCAATACATGTGTAGATAAACGACAAATGTAAAGTATAAACAGAACAGTTATGCACTGTATGTAATATATAGTTATATATGTTTATAATCGCTGTCAGAACAAAATGAATTGTGTTTTTATTTTTTTACATAATTGGAAAACACCACCGGCTACCACTGTCAGAACCAAAGAAATGATCCCAGATGACTTCAGGTAAAAGGTTCTATTAAAGCAGCACTGTGTAATAGTTTATTGTTAAAACCGACAGAAGTGTCGTCACTGAGGACGTGAAAGTCAGAGACGTCGAGTTTCTCACACCACGTCGTACGTCTTTACGTATTAAGGTCCGGCTCGATGTTTCGGCCTCAAATGATCCCAGAATCAACATCACACTGATGAAGATGTGACGACTATAGTAGATCATTCCAGGGGCAGATTGTTCCTTAGGGTGATCGGGCGACACCCCACCAAAGAAGGAGCTGTGGCTGTTCTAGACAGTTTGTCCTGCCCTGAATGCCATCAATCAGCGTCTAGTTGGGTTCCATGCAGTACCATCTGGGTGATTCCGGTCTGGATATAAACAATACCCCAGATTGCTCTGACAGACTCTCGGATTGTGTTTTTTCAGGACTGTGGACACCGTAATGCAGGCTCCATGGGTTCCGGGAGGACGAGCCCTAGCGTTCCAGTGTTCTACATAACCAGGGCGGCCAAAATACAACAAAACATTTATTTCCATAGAAACGACAGTGACTCTGTTGTGTTACGCAAGCATTGCAACTGTAGCTGAGCCGCTTTCCGCTTTTAGACCCTGATGAAACAGGTTTGAATACATGTTTGATGCTTTAAAACACGTCTGCACTTATGCTCATAGGTATATTTCAGTTTTTCCATCTGAATTTCCAAATCGTAAGGCAAGCTATTCAGTAACTGCATAAAATTAATGTAAATGTTTGATTTTTTTTGGTAAAAGCTCCTCAAATGAGCAGAACGTGTGTTTTATGATCTCTGATATCATTACACGCTCACGATTCACTGCTGAAAGCCAAAAATCTCCGCCGCTCTTTGTGTTGTTCTCTAAAAGTGATGTTTCCAGAGCAGATCACTGAAGAGACGCCGTCTGTTTATAGTTTAGAGCCCAGATTTGGGGAAAAACGGCTCGACTTTCAGTAGAAAAACAAAGTTCAGCTTCTTTTATTATAAGGGTTTAAAATGACGTCACCGTCTATTAGACTGGAGAGAAGAGCTACAGCCTCACACGACGCCCAGCTTCTGAATGGAGCTTATGGAGTATGAACGTTATGGAGAACATGATGAAGAGCGGTTTGGAACCACCGGTGGTTCCAAGGAGTTAAAGTTAAAAAAAAAAAAAGTTCCGCAATGTTTAGAGTTTGAAGCTGCCCCTGGTGTAGGGATAACTGGGGTAGCTAGTGATCTAGTGCCATCTAATGGTTACTGTGTGATGTGCACGTATTTCAAAACACACCTTCAACTACTGCAAACACCAAGCTGCATCAGCCGCATTTACAGCTGACTGCATTAGTCAAACAGAAACCGAAGAAAACCGTAGCACGACGTTTTGAGATCGAACCTGCCCTGGCATCTAGCAATCTAGTGCCAACTAGTGGTTACTATGTGACGTGCACTCCAACTGTAATAAGTACTACGATGCTGTCCCACATTCATATCTTTGTTTAATCAGTTAGCTACAAATGAAATGTTCTAGATCTGCCGCACCGAGAGTGAAGACTTCACTGGTGTCCCTCCATGTTCAAAGGTATTCATGAGGGTGAACTGACAGACGACCTGCTGAAGACCACAGCTGGTTGTTCGGTCATTGTTAAAGAGAAACCTGTGTTTAAGCTAAATGGTACGTGGCACCGTGGCGAGATCTGGCAGGAGCCCCGCTGGATAGCTTACTCACGTTCTCCACCAAGTTTGTACTCACTTCTCTTCCAGGTGTCTTTCAACTCATTCGTAAAACATCAGATTCGTCCACCTGTGGGGGTCTGAAGCACAAGCGCCTTTGCAAAATGTTCTTCCACTTGTTGCGTGCAGTTACACATTTCCACCAGAGAGGTCCCCAAATCCCCAAATCTTACACAGTGTTGCTTTAACTTGCATTAAAAGTTAAGAACGTTTTTCCTTCTCCTGGGAATACAAGGTTTCGTTCCGACAGCGACAACATAATCAGAGTTACACATGCCATCTCAGTGAAATATATCAGCTTTAGGCTTCCTTACTTTAGCATTTATCATTTAAGTGCTTGTATCGCTACCTGGGCCGGACTGGGACCAGTGAACCCAACGTACTGTACAACTGTATAAAAGTACAACATTGATACGTTACCAACCGGACATACAAATCAAATATAAAATTATAAAACGGCTTCTTTCCAGTTTCGAGTGTGTACACTTGATAAAGTAGAGATGAGGATATCAGTGAAGGTGAGTTAGACGTGTACATCGCTGAAGGTTCGGCTGCGTATAGACATTTTAATGCAATTAAATAAAACGTTTGGAGGTTTCGTCCGATGAAAAAAAACAAAAAGACCTAACGGCTACAGTGGATTCTCTTTTGGTTTGGCCTCATACGGTATAAAGAGTATTCATATACGTCTGATAACTCACGGTAGCATAGCTATCACATCTGCAGTGATATCAAAAATAAAATCTGTGCTATGTGAATATTATCTGTTAAATATGTGTCTCTTATCTGTAGTACTAGTAAAAGGTAGAGGCAACTTGGGAATACAATATCTACGCCGTGGTGGTGTCGCCGCCCTGGGCGGTCGTGGATATAACGTCAAATAAAACCTACATGAAGTCTTTGAGCAGTCTTTACAGGGACGTGAGGTCCTGTGGGACCGAGCAGCTTACTGTAGCACTGTAGAGTGCGTTCACGCCAAAAGGACACGACTGAGGCGTTTGGGAAACGAGGAGTCCAAACTTCTCCGTGTGGCGACGCAGACGTGACAACAGACAAAGGAAACCAGTCGTCCGGACCTGATCAGACATATAAAAAGTGTCTTTTGTACATTTTGTACAGCTCCTTAGAAAAAAATAAGCTAACTTTGTGTGAAAGCTAGGTTAAGCGGCTGTTTCGCGGATGGCCGTCTCCAGTCTCTTTGGGAGCACATCTCTCCTGTCGGTCAGCCGGAGGACAGGTTTCCGACACTGCTGACCGTCCGTGTACATCTTCGCATAGATGGGGTTGGAGTAGTTCATTGCCTGGAATATAAACACGGGTCACTTTTATTGAGTTCCCAGTGGAATCAGTGCAGTAAGCAGGAGTGAGAGGAGTTACACTGTAATGTGTTTAACTGATCCTGACTGGCTCAAAACACACCAATATTAATGTCTGAATTAAAGACATATCTGTCTAAATAACTATCCAACATTTCGGCATATATTATGGACTAATATCTCCTGTTCTAGTGTACAGGGGTGTTCATTGAGGGTGTTTATGGACTAATATCTCCTATTCTAGTGTATAGGAGTGTTTATTGAGGGTGTTTATGGACTAATATCTCCTATTCTAGTGTATAGGAGTGTTTATTGATGGTGTTTATGGACTAATATCTCCTATTCTAGTGTATAGGAGTGTTTATTGAGGGTGTTTATGGACTAATATCTCCTGTTCTAGTGTATAGGAGTGTTTATTGATGGTGTTTATGGACTAATATCTCCTGTTCTAGTGTATAGGAGTGTTCATTGAGGGTGTTTATGGACTAATATCTCCTGTTCTAGTGTATAGGAGTGTTTATTGAGGGTGTTTATGGACTAATATCTCCTATTCTAGTGTATATTAGTGTTTATTGAGGGTGTTTATGGACTAATATCTCCTATTCTAGTGTATAGGAGTGTTTATTGAGGGTGTTTATGGACTAATATCTCCTATTCTAGTGTATAGGAGTGTTTATTGATGGTGTTTATGGACTAATATCTCCTGTTCTAGTGTATAGGAGTGTTCATTGAGGGTGTTTATGGACTAATATCTCCTGTTCTAGTGTATAGGAGTGTTCATTGAGGGTGTTTATGGACTAATATCTCCTATTCTAGTGTATAGGAGTGTTTATTGAGGGTGTTTATGGACTAATATCTCCTATTCTAGTGTATAGGAGTGTTTATTGAGGGTGATTATGGACTAATATCTCCTATTCTAGTGTATAGGAGTGTTTATTGAGGGTGTTTATGGACTAATATGTCCTATTCTAGTGTATAGGAGTGTTTATTGAGGGTGTTTATGGACTAATATGTCCTATTCTAGTGTATAGGAGTGTTTATTGAGGGTGTTTATGGACTAATATGTCCTATTCTAGTGTATAGGAGTGTTTATTGAGGGTGTTTATGGACTAATATCTCCTATTCTAGTGTATAGGAGTGTTTATTGAGGGTGTTTATGGACTAATATCTCCTATTCTAGTGTATAGGAGTGTTTATTGATGGTGTTTATGGACTAATATCTCCTATTCTAGTGTATAGGAGTGTTTATTGAGGGTGTTTATGGACTAATATCTCCTATTCTAGTGTATAGGAGTGTTTATTGAGGGTGTTTATGGACTAATATCTCCTATTCTAGTGTATAGGAGTGTTTATTGAGGGTGTTTATGGACTAATATCTCCTATTCTAGTGTATAGGAGTGTTTATTGAGGTCGTTTATGGACTAATATCTCCTATTCTAGTGTATAGGAGTGTTTATTGAGGTCGTTTATGGACTAATATCTCCTATTCTAGTGTATAGGAGTGTTTATTGAGGGTGTTTATGGACTAATAACTCCTATTCTAGTGTATAGGAGTGTTTATTGAGGGTGTTTATGGACTAATATCTCCTATTCTAGTGTATAGGAGTGTTTATTGAGGTCGTTTATGGACTAATATCTCCTATTCTAGTGTATAGGAGTGTTTATTGAGGGTGTTTATGGACTAATATCTCCTATTCTAGTGTACAGGAGTGTTTATTGAGGGTGTTTATGGACTAATATCTCCTATTCTAGTGTACAGGAGTGTTTATTGAGGGTGTTTATGGACTAATATCTCATATTCTAGTGTACAGGAGTGTTTATTGAGGGTGTTTATGGACTAAAATCTCCTATTCTAGTGTATAGGAGTGTTTATTGAGGGTGTTTATGGACTAATAACTCCTATTCTAGTGTATAGGAGTGTCTATTGAGGGTGTTTATGGACTAATATCTCCTATTCTAGTGTATAGGAGTGTCTTTTGAGGTTGTTTATGGACTAATATCTCCTATTCTAGTGTATAGGAGTGTTTATTGAGGTCGTTTATGGACTAATATCTCCTATTCTAGTGTATGGGAGTGTTTATTGAGGTCGTTTATGGACTAATATCTCCTATTCTAGTGTATGGGAGTGTTTATTGAGGTCGTTTATGGACTAATATCTCCTATTCTAGTGTATGGGAGTGTTTATTGAGGGTGTTTATGGACTAATATCTCCTATTCTAGTGTATAGGAGTGTTTATTGAGGGTGTTTATGGACTAATATCTCCTATTCTAGTGTATAGGAGTGTTTATTGAGGGTGTTTATGGACTAATATCTCCTATTCTAGTGTATAGGAGTGTTTATTGAGGGTGTTTATGGACTAATATCTCCTATTCTAGTGTATAGGAGTGTTTATTGAGGGTGTTTATGGACTAATATCTCCTATTCTAGTGTATAGGAGTGTTTATTGAGGGTGTTTATGGACTAATATCTCCTATTCTAGTGTATAGGAGTGTTTATTGAGGTCGTTTATGGACTAATATCTCCTATTCTAGTGTATAGGAGTGTTTATTGAGGTTATTATGGACTAATATCTCCTATTCTAGTGTATGGGAGTGTTTATTGAGGTCGTTTATGGACTAATATCTCCTATTCTAGTGTATAGGAGTGTTTATTGAGGTCGTTTATGGACTAATATCTCCTATTCTAGTGTATAGGAGTGTTTATTGAGGTCGTTTATGGACTAATATCTCCTATTCTAGTGTATAGGAGTGTTTATTGAGGTTATTATGGACTAATATCTCCTATTCTAGTGTATAGGAGTTTTTATTGAGGTCGTTTATGGACTAATATCTCCTATTCTAGTGTATAGGAGTGTTTATTGAGGTCGTTTATGGACTAATATCTCCTATTCTAGTGTATAGGAGTGTTTATTGAGGGTGTTTATGGACTAATATCTCCTATTCTAGTGTATAGGAGTGTTTATTGAGGTCGTTTATGGACTAATATCTCCTATTCTAGTGTATAGGAGTGTTTATTGAGGGTGTTTATGGACTAATATCTCCTATTCTAGTGTACAGGAGTGTTTATTGAGGGTGTTTATGGACTAATATCTCCTATTCTAGTGTATAGGAGTGTTTATTGAGGGTGTTTATGGACTAATATCTCCTATTCTAGTGTATAGGAGTGTTTATTGAGGTCGTTTATGGACTAATATCTCCTATTCTAGTGTATAGGAGTGTTTATTGAGGGTGTTTATGGACTAATATCTCCTATTCTAGTGTATAGGAGTGTTTATTGAGGGTGTTTATGGACTAATATCTCCTATTCTAGTGTATAGGAGTGTTTATTGAGGTCGTTTATGGACTAATATCTCCTATTCTAGTGTATAGGAGTGTTTATTGAGGGTGTTTATGGACTAATATCTCCTATTCTAGTGTACAGGAGTGTTTATTGAGGGTGTTTATGGACTAATATCTCCTATTCTAGTGTATAGGAGTGTTTATTGAGGGTGTTTATGGACTAATATCTCCTATTCTAGTGTATAGGAGTGTTTATTGAGGTCGTTTATGGACTAATATCTCCTATTCTAGTGTATAGGAGTGTTTATTGAGGGTGTTTATGGACTAATATCTCCTATTCTAGTGTATAGGAGTGTTTATTGAGGGTGTTTATGGACTAATATCTCCTATTCTAGTGTATAGGAGTGTTTATTGAGGTTGTTTATGGACTAATATCTCCTATTCTAGTGTATAGGAGTGTTTATTGAGGGTGTTTATGGACTAATATCTCCTATTCTAGTGTATAGGAGTGTTTATTGAGGTTGTTTATGGACTAATATCTCCTATTCTAGTGTATAGGAGTGTTTATTGAGGGTGTTTATGGACTAATATCTCCTATTCTAGTGTATAGGAGTGTTTATTGAGGGTGTTTATGGACTAATATCTCCTATTCTAGTGT
This sequence comes from Pygocentrus nattereri, assembly GCF_015220715.1. Classification (NCBI taxonomy): domain Eukaryota; kingdom Metazoa; phylum Chordata; class Actinopteri; order Characiformes; family Serrasalmidae; genus Pygocentrus; species Pygocentrus nattereri. The sequence continues at coordinate 1,758,038 of NC_051235.1, read as the reverse complement.
ATAGGAGTGTTTATTGAGGTCGTCTATGGACTAATATCTCCTATTCTAGTGTATAGGAGTGTTTATTGAGGGTTTTTATGGACTAATATCTCCTATCCTAGTGTATAGGAGTGTTTATTGAGGGTGTTTATGGACTAATATCTCCTGTCCTAGTGTATAGGAGTGTTTATTGAGGGTGTTTATGGACTAATATCTCCTATTCTAGTGTATAGGAGTGTTTATTGAGGTCGTCTATGGACTAATATCTCCTATTCTAGTGTATAGGAGTGTTTATTGAGGGTTTTTATGGACTAATATCTCCTATCCTAGTGTATAGGAGTGTTTATTGAGGGTATTTATGGACTAATATCTCCTATTCTAGTGTATAGGAGTGTTTATTGAGGGTGTTTATGGACTAATATCTCCTATTCTAGTGTATAGGAGTGTTTATTGAGGTTGTTTATGGACTAATATCTCCTATTCTAGTGTATAGGAGTGTTTATTGAGGTTGTTTATGGACTAATATCTCCTATTCTAGTGTATAGGAGTGTTTATTGAG
>NC_051235.1:1742500-1752500 GCF_015220715.1 Pygocentrus nattereri | reverse complement strand
TGGTGTTTCTAATAAAGTGGCCAGTTAGTGGAAGCACAAGGTGGGTGTTTCTAATAAAGTGGCCAGTTAGTGGAAGCACAAGGTGGGTGTTTCTAATAAAGTGGCCAGTTAGTGGAAGCACAAGGTGGGTGTTTCTAATAAAGTGGCCAGTTAGTGGAAGCACATGATTGGTGCTTCTAAAGCCGATTTCACACCAAATGCGATGCAGCGTGTGTGTTACTCTGGAACCACTCCATGCTGGACACAACAGACACGCATCACGAAGCATGTCGATGACGAAGAGATCAGTACCAACACTCTCACTAGTTGCCATGACTGTTGTTGGCTTTCTAAACAGGTGATGTGCAGCCGTATGAAGAGGAGACGCCTGCGTGTTCACAGCATTACTCAAAGGAATTTGGTGTTTTTCCGTGTGACAGGCTACGCTGATTAATACAGGAGCATACTGGGCACAGCACAGCAGATCATGTGGCACGGTTACCGCGCCTGGTGTGAAGTGGACTCAATACAGTGGCCAGTGAATGTAAACAAGCACTGTAACGTTTTTGTGCGGATATTTTTGTACAGCAAGGCTTTCAGTCCTAGCTTCTGCAATTCGTCTGTCACCTTTGTCGTCGTTTGCAGACCAGCACGCCCACCGTCACGGTGCCCACGATGATCACCAGCAGCACCAGAGGGACGATGATGGCGATGCTCCCTGAGACACACGTGAGAGAAAGCCAGTTATCATTAGCAACACCAAAAAGATTATAAACATTCCACATTTATATTAGTAGGTAGAACACGAGATATTTTATTGTGATTTGAGTTTGATTTGAACCACTTTTTACATTTCTGGCATTGGAAAATAAACAAATATAATTCAGTATGTAAAGCAATATGTAATTATTATGTAATGAGATTCATTGTAGAGTAAAACAACAGTAATAGCAGTAGACGTGTGCATGTAAAGGAAGGTTAAACTCTGAGGCTATGCCGCTCCTGTTATTGCCGTATCTAGAACGCCTTCCCTCTGTGTTAGATCCGTGTTTGATCAGGGTGGGCCGCGGTGGAGCCCTGATTTTCTTCAAAGCTGCTGTGTTGCAGAGAGAGGGAGGAGACACACCGGGCCGTGCTGTGAAATCATGTTTTATTAGCACGATTTAGTCCCAGGGACATCAAAAAGGGGGTGAAAGACGAAGTGGGTTAGGGCGGCATTGTTTCTGATGAACCTCCTGACCTGCACGAATTAGCGGTTTCTGGTTCTGACACTTCTGCTTCAACTCTGCATGTCATTACCAAACCCTTCATCTGGTGGATAGGGAGTATTATTGGAGAGAAAACAAGCAGTTGTGCAGGTCAGTGGATCAGAAGGACCGGGATTCAGGGAATCACATGCAGGTTAGTTGTTGTTTTTGACAGCACGCTGACCTATTCATGCTCTGCACTCCTAAAAGTTTGCAAAAATCCAGTTCAACCTAATCACGAACTGTAGAACAAACTAAGGCAGTGAGAAGTGTCCCGGCTCACGGCCTAGCCAAACTCCAATAAAGCGGTGACAAGTGTCCCGGCTCACGGCCTAGACAAACTCTACTACTGTGGTGAGTAGTGTCCCAGCTCACAGCCTAGTCAAACTCTACTACCGTGGTGAGAAGTGTCCTGGCTCACGGCCTAGTCAAACTCCAATAAAGCGGTGAGAAGTGTCCCGGCTCACAGCCTAGTCAAACTCTACTACCGTGGTGAGTAGTGTCCTGGCTCACGGCCTAGTCAAACTCTACTACCGTGGTGAGTAGTGTCCTGGCTCACGGCCTAGTCAAACTCTACTACCGTGGTGAGTAGTGTCCTGGCTCACGGCCTAGTCAAACTCCAATAAAGCGGTGAGAAGTGTCCCAGCTCACAGCCTAGTCAAACTCTACTACCATGGTGAGTAGTGTCCTGGCTCACGGCCTAGTCAAACTCTACTACCGCGATGAGTAGTGTCCTGGCTCACGGCCTAGTCAAACTCTACTACCGTGGTGAGTAGTGTCCTGGCTCACGGCCTAGTCAAACTCTACTACCGTGGTGAGAAGTGTCCCGGCTCACAGCCTAGTCAAACTCTACTACCGTGGTGAGAAGTGTCCCGGCTCACGGCCTAGTCAAACTCTACTACCGTGGTGAGTAGTGTCCCGGCTCACAGCCTAGTCAAACTCTACTACCGTGGTGAGTAGTGTCCTGGCTCACGGCCTAGTCAAACTCCAATAAAGCGGTGAGAAGTGTCCTGGCTCATGGCCTAGTCAAACTCCAATAAAGCGGTGAGAAGTGTCCCAGCTCACAGCCTAGTCAAACTCTACTACCGTGGTGAGTAGTGTCATGGCTCACGGCCTAGTCAAACTCTACTACCGTGGTGAGTAGTGTCCCGGCTCACAGCCTAGTCAAACTCTACTACCGTGGTGAGTAGTGTCCTGGCTCACGGCCTAGTCAAACTCTACTACCGCGATGAGTAGTGTCCTGGCTCACGGCCTAGTCAAACTCCAATAAAGCGGTGAGAAGTGTCCCAGCTCACAGCCTAGTCAAACTCTACTACCGTGGTGAGAAGTGTCCCGGCTCACAGCCTAGTCAAACTCTACTACCGTGGTGAGAAGTGTCCCGGCTCACAGCCTAGTCAAACTCCACTACCGTGGTGAGAAGTGTCCCGGCTCACAGCCTAGTCAAACTCCAATAAAGCGGTGAGAAGTGTCCCGGCTCACAGCCTAGTCAAACTCCACTACCGTGGTGAGAAGTGTCCCGGCTCACAGCCTAGTCAAACTCTACTACCGTGGTGAGAAGTGTCCCGGCTCACAGCCTAGTCAAACTCTACTACCGTGGTGAGAAGTGTCCCAGCTCACAGCCTAGTCAAACTCTACTACCGTGGTGAGTAGTGTCCTGGCTCACGGCCTAGTCAAACTCTACTACCGCGATGAGTAGTGTCCTGGCTCACGGCCTAATCAAACTCCAATAAAGCGGTGAGAAGTGTCCCAGCTCACAGCCTAGTCAAACTCTACTACCGTGGTGAGTAGTGTCCTGGCTCACGGCCTAGTCAAACTCTACTACCGTGGTGAGAAGTGTCCCGGCTCACAGCCTAGTCAAACTCTACTACCGTGGTGAGAAGTGTCCCGGCTCACAGCCTAGTCAAACTCTACTACCGTGGTGAGAAGTGTCCCGGCTCACAGCCTAGTCAAACTCTACTACCGTGGTGAGAAGTGTCCCGGCTCACAGCCTAGTCAAACTCTACTACCGTAGTGAGTAGTGTCCCGGCTCACAGCCTAGTCAAACTCCACTACCGTGGTGAGAAGTGTCCTGGCTCACAGCCTAGTCAAACTCTACTACCGTGGTGAGAAGTGTCCCGGCTCACAGCCTAGTCAAACTCTACTACCGTGGTGAGAAGTGTCCCGGCTCACAGCCTAGTCAAACTCTACTACCGTGGTGAGAAGTGTCCTGGCTCACGGCCTAGTCAAACTCTACTACCGCGATGAGTAATGTCCTGGCTCACGGCCTAGTCAAACTCCAATAAAGCGGTGAGAAGTGTCCCAGCTCACAGCCTAGTCAAACTCTACTACCGCGATGAGTAGTGTCCTGGCTCACGGCCTAGTCAAACTCTACTACCGCGATGAGTAGTGTCCTGGCTCACGGCCTAGTCAAACTCTACTACCGCGATGAGTAGTGTCCTGGCTCACGGCCTAGTCAAACTCTACTACCGTGGTGAGTAGTGTCCTGGCTCACGGCCTAGTCAAACTCTACTACCGTGGTGAGAAGTGTCCTGGCTCACAGCCTAGTCAAACTCTACTACCGCGATGAGTAGTGTCCTGGCTCACGGCCTAGTCAAACTCTACTACCGTGGTGAGTAGTGTCCTGGCTCACAGCCTAGTCAAACTCTACTACCGTGGTGAGTAGTGTCCTGGCTCACGGCCTAGTCAAACTCTACTACCGTGGTGAGTAGTGTCCCGGCTCACAGCCTAGTCAAACTCTACTACCGTGGTGAGTAGTGTCCTGGCTCACGGCCTAGTCAAACTCTACTACCGCGATGAGTAGTGTCCTGGCTCACGGCCTAGTCAAACTCCAATAAAGCGGTGAGAAGTGTCCTGGCTCACGGCCTAGTCAAACTCCAATAAAGCGGTGAGAAGTGTCCCAGCTCACAGCCTAGTCAAACTCTACTACCGTGGTGAGTAGTGTCCCGGCTCACAGCCTAGTCAAACTCTACTACCGTGGTGAGTAGTGTCCCGGCTCACAGCCTAGTCAAACTCTACTACCGTGGTGAGAAGTGTCCCAGCTCACGGCCTAGTCAAACTCTACTACCGTGGTGAGTAGTGTCCTGGCTCACGGCCTAGTCAAACTCTACTACCGTGGTGAGTAGTGTCCCGGCTCACAGCCTAGTCAAACTCTACTACCGTGGTGAGTAGTGTCCTGGCTCACGGCCTAGTCAAACTCTACTACCGCGATGAGTAGTGTCCTGGCTCACGGCCTAGTCAAACTCCAATAAAGCGGTGAGAAGTGTCCCAGCTCACAGCCTAGTCAAACTCTACTACCGTGGTGAGAAGTGTCCCGGCTCACAGCCTAGTCAAACTCTACTACCGTGGTGAGAAGTGTCCCGGCTCACAGCCTAGTCAAACTCTACTACCGTGGTGAGTAGTGTCCCGGCTCACAGCCTAGTCAAACTCTACTACCATTGTGAAAAGTGTCCTGGTTTGTGGCCCAGTCAAACTCCACTACTGTGGTGAGTAGTCTCCCAGCCCATGGCCTAGTCAATCTCTGCCGCAGTGATGCAAAGTCTCTCAGTCAGTCCCCAGTCGACAGTGGAAATTTCTGAGCATCTCATCGCTAAAAAAAAAAGATAAACCACATAAAGTCTCTATAATGCTAAGAGATTCTTCAGCCACAAATGCTTGTTGTATGCTATCCAACTGTCCAGTCTTTCCTCTGACCTCAGCCAGACCCATAGACTGCTGTAGACTTACCATAGCAAAACAACTTCTCTTTCTCATACTCCATTCTATTTGAAAATATCAATCCTCAGTCCTGCAGCTGCATTAAGTCCGGTCATTTCCGTCTCTCTGGAGAAACCTCCAGCCCTCTGCCTCCTCTAACGGTGCTCAAATGCCAGGCAGAAATCTGCACTGAAATGTCAGCAAATCAAACAGCAGGATGGGCCACTATGGGCTCCATGGAGAAACGGACATTAAAGTGCAATAAAGACTGCGCCCGCTGAGAAGAGTGCCTGAGAATTATTACTGAAGGCAAAAAGGTACATCCAAAATGCCATTGAGCTGGAATTACAGCACAGGAAAGCAGCACTGTGCTGTTCTATTAAAGCCACAGGGGTTGGGAAAACTCCCCAAACGACATGCGAAGCTCCTACAATCATAGACTTAAGGCCTGTTTATTCTGTTTATTATTTGATAAGACCAGGCCAAAAGAACAGAGTGGGACAGCCAGTTGTAATAAACAGCAATATGGGGATAAATATCAGCCACCGACTCGTGTAATGACTCAAGACGATTCATGCAGTCGAAGTCTAGTGATGAAGTCCCATCATTTCAATTCCCTGCCTAACCTAAGGTCAGTAACCTACTACGACATGCCAGCGGCCAGCCAATAACATCAATAAGTGCATGAAATAAAAAATATGAGCAAAAAACAAGTCTTATGTGTAAATACTTGCATTGCTATACTTGTTATAACAAAATATTAGTATATGGGGAGGAGGGGGGGGGGGGTTGTTTTTGCTGGTCATATAAATTACTTGCATTTATTTTACAGAAAATTTGGCTTTTGGTCAAAAAACTAAAAGCTCAAATCTTAAGAGGTTAAGTTTAGTTTCACTGTGTTTTGTTTCTGGAATCAGTGCAAGACCCCATAAGGAGACGAATACACAAAGAATAGGAAGGTCAGGCTCACTCTCGCTGACGTTGTCGGTCCGGTTGTTCTTGGGGGCAGGTCTTTCACACTGTGTGCCGGTCCAGTTCGCTGAGCACCTGGAAACAGAAACCACACCCACATTACCAGTGATGGACAGTAACTGAGTATCTGAGTAACTGAGTATCTGAGTAACTGAGTAAATGTAATTAGTTTCTGTACTTTAGTATTTTTGGTGTATCTGTACTGAAGTTTCTCCGTTCTGGACTTTCTCCTTTCACTCCACTACATTTCAGAGTCTAATATCCGACTTTTTCCTCCTACATTTTGAGAAATCTGTCGTTCCTTTTGGTTTCTGTGTGTATAAAAACGTAACATGTCAAAACGAAAGAAGCGCAAAGCCAGAGCACCAATCAGGGCCCAGCGGTCACTTTGTTTAGAGCTGGTTTTGACCTGTTGGTCATACCGACCCAGTGCAGCACGCGGTTCAACGTCAGCGCAGCAGCGTAAAACTTTGGGAGAGTCTGTTCAACATAAATGATGAACTAACCTAACTTTGTGTAAATAGAGCTCAATATAGAAATATGTCCACATATGCAGTCGAGACTGACGCGGCTTTTTTCTGAATTTCTACAAACACCAGTTCATTTTATAGTAAATGAGTTTGGGCTGGTTTATGTTTATGAACAGACGCCTACAGATCAACATAGTAAAGGAGCTCATCTGTGATCCTGAGTTTAAAGCCAGTTTTTATTCAACTTAAACTTGGAACTAAGTTGTAAATAAATCTGAAACTGAAACTTTGCTTGTGTGTAAAAAGTGATTTCAGAGCCACTCGGTTCTCCCTGATGGAAACTGTTTACCTTCAGTGTTTTGTGCTTCTGATCATTTTAATAGACGTCAGCGTCACTAATTAATGACGTTCTATTAAAAGACTGGTTTACCAAGAGAGACGCTGGAGGACTTTCACCTGAAATGAGTTCATGAAGCCAGTCTGGTTATAAAAATGATAACAGGACATCAGAGCCAGAATTACTCTTTTAGTACTTTTACTTTATACTTAAGTACATTTGAAGGGAAATACTTTAGTACTTTTACTCAAGTGGAGGTCTAAAGGGAGGAACTTCTACTTTTACTGGAGGAATATTTTACCCTGGGGGTCTCGACTTTAACTCCAGTACATGGTTTGTGTACTTCGTCCACAACTGCACATCACACACCTCACTACAAACCACTCCCACACCACACACTGAAAACAAACCAACCACACCCACACTGTAACATTATAAAAAGCTCTAGCAGGACATACTGATGATAGAGTATTGCTTATGTACTGCCCTGGACAGGAGCTCACGACCCACCCTGGACAGCAGCTCACGTACCGCCCTGGACAGCAACTCACGACCTGCCCTGGACAGCAGCACATGTACCACCCTGGACAGCAGCTCATGAGCAACCCTGGACAGCAGCTCATGACCAACCCTGGACAGCAGCTCATGACCAACCCTGGACAGCAGCTCACATACCGCCCTGGACATCAGCACACAACAGCAGTACCCAAAAAACTCCTGACTTACTTCTGGAGCTGTAATCCTGCCTTAAACTCAAACTTTTTTCTCACCATGTTCCACATCTAGCATCCTGTATGTGTTGCATCATGTTCTACATCTACCATCTTAAATGTGTTCCCCATGTTCTACATGTGTTCCACTATGTTCTATATTTACTATCCTGTATCGGTTCCACCATGTTCTATATCTCTATATAAGTGATACATAACAGTCAAAATTTGCATACCCCAGCCCAGTGATACAACAACAACAGAGCAGCAGCAATGAAAACGTCATACTGAGTGCAGAAATGCAGCTCCAGGCTTCGGTCCCTTCACAAGAACCGAACTGTCAGCAGCTGATGATCTTTAGGCTGAAGGGCTTCCTATTCACCAGCTTCTTAAATGACCAGACTGTAACCGCAGCACCATTTAAGGTGGAACAGAAAATTCCCAATCCAAGCTGGCGAACACCCCATCACTAACACACCACCACCACCACCACCACGTCAGTGGCCACTGAAGTACAGGGTAACAAAGTATGCAGGAAAACAATCTGTAACTGTAGAACTACAGAGTGAAACTGTATGGTCAGTGGAGCTGATAAAGTGGACAGTGAGTGTAGATACAAGGCGGCTGAAATGCCCATTTATGATACATTCGTTAAACCTTTGCTGTTAAACATACATACGCACACCAGCCCGAATACAGCGCAGTGCAGACTCATGGAGGTGCGTCTTCAACGGTGGGATGCAATGTGTGTGAAGGTGATCTGTGCAGACGTGCAGATATACAGTGCAAAAGTCAGAGACTCTTCCTTGATTTAATGTCCAGTCAAATATGCCATTATGTACAAACTATTCTTATTATAGTTATAGTTATTTTCATCATCAGAAAAAAACACATTTAACAGAAAATTGCCCAGAATCCCCAGCAGCCAGATCTAATCTCAGCTGTGTGAGGGTCAGTGAGTCACTCTTTCAATTCATTCAGCCTCCATTCTTTTCAGGAGACTCACTTTCAGCTCCTCAAAGAATCTGCAGACACACCTCCAAAGTTCAGTCTTAGAAGCTGGTTGATCATTTTCTGAGGTAATCTATACACACTCAGTTTTCCATCAACCTGAAATTTTTTAAATGTCTGAATGGAAAAGCCCGAAATTCCACACAAATACTGCAAACAGGGGGGACAAAGGTGGAAAAATTAGAATATTGCTAAAGCTGAAAAGCAAGAAAGAGGATGGAAAAGAAGCTGCGTGCTTCCTACTTAAGGTGTGCCTACACGTTGCTCGCCACTCAGTCTTGAGTTCATGCTGCAACATGCAGGACGCTCTGACACGTGCTTTTAATTTCTTTCTCAAGTTTCGAGCCCTTTGCTTTTCCTCTAGTTGATTTCCAGCACAAGTATTAAAAAAATAATGTTCTCTTGCCCGCCGTGTTTAGCGAGAAGCAAGGGAGAGATTCTCTCATTGTATTTATTTTATTCCTTGTCCTGCGTGGTTCCCTGCTCTTGGCCCTTTTTCTCTTTTTGGCATTTATCTTTTCCCTGACCCTCAGTTGCTCTGCGCTTGAGCCCGTCCCTTACTGTCCACCAGATGGTTCGTCCCTTAGTGCTCTCGACTATGAACATTAGGGTTGTGAGTTTGATTCTTGCTTAACTCCCCGGGTGCATAACAATATCAAGCCGCAAGAACTGATTGACTTTACGGAAGGTCCGATTGTGGCTGATAGCTTTCTGAAGGTTGTTTTTGAGATTCTGAAATTCCTGATCAAAGCAGGTTTGACCAATGGCTCTGCACAATGTGCTCCAGAACTGGCTGGTGTGTTTGCCTTCCAGTGCGCAGTGGGTGTTTGTTGGGGGGCACAGAGATTTCAGACCTCATTAGGCACCAACTACTCATCCTGTCTGGCGTCTCTGAGCTGCAAAAACACAGCCATAAAAAAGTGGCAAATGGCTGTAAAGATGTAAAGATTAAAGTTAAATCTCTCCAACCTGCTCGTTTTGATGCAGCTCCTAATCACAGCAGCATACATCATCTAAAGTTTCTTTGCAGTGAATGGAAAATGGGACTTCATTTGACTTTTTTCTGCTGAAATTTCATAAATGTACACAATATTTGCAAAACGTTTGAAGGGAAACCCGGCTAGTGATGTTGAGGTCTGGACTCTGGGGCGGTCAGTCCATCGTCCAGCTTCTTTGTTTGATGCGTCCGTCTCCTTTTCTCAGTGAGGTTCTTCTTGATCAGCTACACGTCCTTTCAGACCCACAGCGCTGAGTGGTCTTCTCACAGTGGAAGGATGGACAGAAACACCTGTGGATGTTTTCAGATCTGAAGCAGCTTGATCTTCTCCTCTCTCTCTGAGATCAAAGCTTTCAGTGCTGCTTATCTGATGGGGCAGTTTTGGTGTCTACCAGGTCTTCCAGGTGGTTGTATGTGGAGTCTCGTTTTCTCTGTAGCTTCTTCTTCTCACAAATCTGTCCTGAAAAATGAAGTACTTGATGGCTGTTTTGACTGGAGGGAGGGTTCTCTGACTTTTGCACAGTCCAGCATGTTAGTGTGTATAAGTGTGTGTGGTTTTGTAGGTGCTGATGTTTTCAGGACAC
>NC_051235.1:1712500-1737500 GCF_015220715.1 Pygocentrus nattereri | reverse complement strand
GAGTTTCCCCATTATCTGATTACTGTCTGACTCCTGTAGACCTGGAGTTTCTCCATTATCTGATTACTGTCTGACTCATGTAGACCTGGAGTTTCCTCATTATCTGATTACTGTCTGATTCATGTAGACCTGGAGTTTCCCCATTATCTGATTACTGTCTGACTCATGTAGACCTGGAGTTTCCCCATTATCTGATTACTGTCTGACTCATGTAGACCTGGAGTTTCCCCATTATCTGATTACTGTCTGACTCATGTAGACCTGGAGTTTCCCCATTATCTGATTACTGTCTGACTCATGTAGACCTGGAGTTTTCCCATTATCTGATTACTGTCTGACTCCTGTAGACCTGGAGTTTCCCCATTATCTGATTACTGTCTGACTCATGTAGACCTGGAGTTTCCCCATTATCTGATTACTGTCTGACTCATGTAGACCTGGAGTTTCCCCGTTATCTGATTACTGTCTGACTCCTGTAGACCTGGAGTTTCCCCATTATCTGATTACTGTCTGACTCCTGTAGACCTGGAGTTTCCCCATTATCTGATTACTGTCTGACTCATGTAGACCTGGAGTTTCCCCATTATCTGATTACTGTCTGACTCCTGTAGACCTGGAGTTTCCCCATTATCTGATTACTGTCTGACTCCTGTAGACCTGGAGTTTCCCCATTATCTGATTACTGTCTGACTCATGTAGACCTGGAGTTTCTCCGTTATCTGATTACTGTCTGACTCATGTAGACCTGGAGTTTCCCCATTATCTGATTACTGTCTGACTCCTGTAGACCTGGAGTTTCCCCGTTATCTGATTACTGTCTGACTCCTGTAGACCTGGAGTTTCCCCGTTATCTGATTACTGTCTGACTCCTGTAGACCTGGAGTTTCCCCATTATCTGATTACTGTCTGACTCATGTAGACCTGGAGTTTCCCCATTATCTGATTACTGTCTGACTCCTGTAGACCTGGAGTTTCCCCATTATCTGATTACTGTCTGACTCATGTAGACCTGGAGTTTCCCCGTTATCTGATTACTGTCTGACTCATGTAGACCTGGAGTTTCCCCATTATCTGATTACTGTCTGACTCCTGTAGACCTGGAATTTCCCCATTATCTGATTACTGTCTGACTCCTGTAGACCTGGAGTTTCCCCATTATCTGATTACTGTCTGACTCATGTAGACCTGGAGTTTCCCCATTATCTGATTACTGTCTGACTCATGTAGACCTGGAGTTTCTCCATTATCTGATTACTGTCTGACTCCTGTAGACCTGGAGTTTCCCCATTATCTGATTACTGTATGACTCCTGTAGACCTGGAGTTTCCCCATTATCTGATTACTGTCTGACTCATGTAGACCTGGAGTTTCCTCATTATCTGATTACTGTCTGACTCATGTAGACCTGGAGTTTCTCCGTTATCTGATTACTGTCTGACTCATGTAGACCTGGAGTTTCTCCGTTATCTGATTACTGTCTGACTCATGTAGACCTGGAGTTTCCCCATTATCTGATTACTGTCTGACTCCTGTAGACCTGGAGTTTCCCCATTATCTGATTACTGTCTGACTCATGTAGACCTGGAGTTTCCCCGTTATCTGATTACTGTCTGACTCCTGTAGACCTGGAGTTTCCCCATTATCTGATTACTGTCTGACTCCTGTAGACCTGGAGTTTCCCCGTTATCTGATTACTGTCTGACTCATGTAGACCCGGAGTTTCCCCATTATCTGATTACTGTCTGACTCATGTAGACCTGGAGTTTCCCCATTATCTGATTACTGTCTGACTCCTGTAGACCTGGAGTTTCCCCATTATCTGATTACTGTCTGACTCATGTAGACCTGGAGTTTCACCATTATCTGATTTCTGTCTGACTCCTGTAGACCTGGAGTTTCCCCATTATCTGATTACTGTCTGACTCATGTAGACCTGGAGTTTCCCCATTATCTGATTACTGTCTGACTCCTGTAGACCTGGAGTTTCCCCATTATCTGATTACTGTCTGACTCATGTAGACCTGGAGTTTCCTCATTATCTGATTACTGTCTGACTCACGGATGGTGGGCCAATTAAAAAAAAAAAAAAAACAGTCACGATTGGTAGTTTTGCATATGCAGTCCTGCATTCATACACACTCACTTGCAGAACACGTCTCCGGTGTTGTTATCTACGATGCAGGGAGCCCCCAGACAGTGAACACACCGATCCACCTCACACTTCAGACCCTCGAACTGCGTCGGACACACGCACTCCACGTCCCCCGAGCTGGACAGAGTACAGGCCTTCGAGTTCACGCAGAAATGATGACAGATATCTGCAGATCAACAAAGAGCATAGCTGTCAGATGGATGGATGGATGGATGGATGGATGGATGGATGGATGGATGGATGGATGGATGGATGGATGGATGGATGGATGGATGGATGGATGGAAATGCAAAGCAAAACCCTCATATGACTGCAAAGGACCTGCACTTGTGAAGCTGACACAGGAGTGGTGGTGCATGGTTCTACTGTGCAGAGTTGTTTACACAAACATACTCCATTCTGGAGGCAGCTGCCTCAAAACGCTGACTACTTAGACAGATGCCTGCTGATCAGACCACACCAATAATCAACTGCCTACAGTATTCTGAAACAGGAAAGCAGCCAGTCTAATATTTGTGTAAAATGCTGCCTCCTGAGGTTGTTCCGTTTGGCCGTTTTTGAAGGCAGAGTAGAAGTATCCTCCATTGCCTTACATTTCCCATAATCCTGATACTGACTTCTGCCTTCACTTTGCAAGCCTAATGCTAGTCTATATATCACTCAGGTACGCCATGTGTTGCTGTTGTTCAGAAGTGTGGATCTCGTCACATAATGCTGGGATATCTCTGGTAATTTGGGTAAATTACCAAGATCCTTTGTCTCTAATAAGACTAATCCAGCTCAAATAGGGCTTATTACCTCTATGATTTAAATGTTCTTTACATTTACAAATGATGAAGTTATTGTTTTGTTTACAATCTTGGTTTGAAAAAAAAAGAGCAGCCTTTACGTTTTGGGTGTTATCTGTTATTTGATATCAAAACAAACAGAAAAAAATCAGAAACTCAAACTCAAACCCGGCCATGCAGAAGGGAAATCTAATCATAATGTAATTCATTAGGTAACTAACTATGTAATTAACTGTGGGGTCATTTCATTATATTTATATACATATGTAATAGATGGATTGCAACAATAACAGAATCCAATGATGGACAGATGTTCCACTCACGGTATCTGCAGCGTTCTCCGGTGTACTCTGCCGGACAGTGACAAAAAGGCTGGTTGCCGAGGGTAACGTCACACGTTCCGCCATTCAGACAGAAACCGTCACACACGTGCCTTTCACACACCGGCCCGGAAAAACCAAGAGCACAGCGGCACGCAGGCTTCCCTACAGAGAGACATACACTTTCATTACCGTGAGCTCCATTAACCCTGTAGCTCCAGTGCTAAAACTACAGAAGCTAATCATATCAAACAAGATAATAAAGTGGCCAGTGAGTGGAAGCACAAGGTGGGTGTTTATAATAAAGTGGCCAGTTAGTGGAAGCACAAGGTGAGTGTTTCTAATAAAGTGGCCAGTTAGTGGAAGCACAAGGTGGGTGTTTATAATAAAGTGGCCAGTTAGTGGAAGCACAAGGTGGGTGTTTATAATAAAGTGGCCAGTTAGTGGAAGCACAAGGTGGGTGTTTCTGATAAAGTGGCCAGTTAGTGGAAGCACAAGGTAGGTGTTTCTAATAAAGTGGCCAGTTAGTGGAAGCACAAGGTGGGTGTTTCTGATAAAGTGGCCAGTTAGTGGAAGCACAAGGTAGGTGTTTCTAATAAAGTGGCCAGTTAGTGGAAGCACAAGGTAGGTGTTTCTAATAAAGTGGCCAGTTAGTGGAAGCACAAGGTGGGTGTTTATAATAAAGTGGCCAGTTAGTGGAAGCACAAGGTGGGTGTTTCTAATAAAGTGGCCAGTTAGTGGAAGCACAAGGTGGGTGTTTCTAATAAAGTGGCCAGTTAGTGGAAGCACAAGGTGGGTGTTTATAATAAAGTGGCCAGTTAGTGGAAGCACAAGGTGGGTGTTTATAATAAAGTGGCCAGTTAGTGGAAGCACAAGGTGGGTGTTTATAATAAAGTGGCCAGTTAGTGGAAGCACAAGGTGGGTGTTTCTGATAAAGTGGCCAGTTAGTGGAAGCACAAGGTAGGTGTTTCTAATAAAGTGGCCAGTTAGTGGAAGCACAAGGTAGGTGTTTCTAATAAAGTGGCCAGTTAGTGGAAGCACAAGGTGGGTGTTTATAATAAAGTGGCCAGTTAGTGGAAGCACAAGGTGGGTGTTTCTAATAAAGTGGCCAGCGAGTGGAAGCACAAGGTGGGTGTTTCTAATAAAGTGGCCAGTTAGTGGAAGCACAAGGTGAGTGTTTCTAATAAAGTGGCCAGTTAGTGGAAGCACAAGGTGGGTGTTTCTAATAAAGTGGCCAGTGAGTGGAAGCACAAGGTGGGTGTTTCTAATAAAGTGGCCAGTGAGTGGAAGCACAAGGCGGGTGTTTCTAATAAAGTGGCCAGTTAGTGGAAGCACAAGGTGGGTGTTTATAATAAAGTGGCCAGTTAGTGGAAGCACAAGGTGAGTGTTTCTAATAAAGTGGCCAGTTAGTGGAAGCACAAGGTGGGTGTTTCTAATAAAGTGGCCAGTTAGTGGAAGCACAAGGTGGGTGTTTATAATAAAGTGGCCAGTTAGTGGAAGCACAAGGTGGGTGTTTATAATAAAGTGGCCAGTTAGTGGAAGCACAAGGTGGGTGTTTATAATAAAGTGGCCAGTTAGTGGAAGCACAAGGTGGGTGTTTCTGATAAAGTGGCCAGTTAGTGGAAGCACAAGGTAGGTGTTTCTAATAAAGTGGCCAGTTAGTGGAAGCACAAGGTGGGTGTTTCTGATAAAGTGGCCAGTTAGTGGAAGCACAAGGTAGGTGTTTCTAATAAAGTGGCCAGTTAGTGGAAGCACAAGGTAGGTGTTTCTAATAAAGTGGCCAGTTAGTGGAAGCACAAGGTGGGTGTTTATAATAAAGTGGCCAGTTAGTGGAAGCACAAGGTGAGTGTTTCTAATAAAGTGGCCAGTTAGTGGAAGCACAAGGTGGGTGTTTCTAATAAAGTGGCCAGTTAGTGGAAGCACAAGGTGGGTGTTTATAATAAAGTGGCCAGTTAGTGGAAGCACAAGGTGGGTGTTTATAATAAAGTGGCCAGTTAGTGGAAGCACAAGGTGGGTGTTTATAATAAAGTGGCCAGTTAGTGGAAGCACAAGGTGGGTGTTTCTGATAAAGTGGCCAGTTAGTGGAAGCACAAGGTAGGTGTTTCTAATAAAGTGGCCAGTTAGTGGAAGCACAAGGTAGGTGTTTCTAATAAAGTGGCCAGTTAGTGGAAGCACAAGGTGGGTGTTTATAATAAAGTGGCCAGTTAGTGGAAGCACAAGGTGGGTGTTTCTAATAAAGTGGCCAGCGAGTGGAAGCACAAGGTGGGTGTTTCTAATAAAGTGGCCAGTTAGTGGAAGCACAAGGTGAGTGTTTCTAATAAAGTGGCCAGTTAGTGGAAGCACAAGGTGGGTGTTTCTAATAAAGTGGCCAGTGAGTGGAAGCACAAGGTGGGTGTTTCTAATAAAGTGGCCAGTTAGTGGAAGCACAAGGTGGGTGTTTATAATAAAGTGGCCAGTTAGTGGAAGTACAAGGTAGGTGTTTCTAATAAAGTGGCCAGTTAGTGGAAGCACAAGGTGGGTGTTTATAATAAAGTGGCCAGTTAGTGGAAGCACAAGGTAGGTGTTTCTAATAAAGTGGCCAGTTAGTGGAAGCGCAAGGTGGGTGTTTCTAATAAAGTGGCCAGTTAGTGGAAACACAAGGTGGGTGTTTATAATAAAGTGGCCAGTTAGTGGAAGCACAAGGTAGGTGTTTCTAATAAAGTGGCCAGTTAGTGGAAGCACAAGGTGGGTGTTTCTAATAAAGTGGCCAGTTAGTGGAAGCACAAGGTGGGTGTTTATAATAAAGTGGCCAGTTAGTGGAAGCACAAGGTAGGTGTTTCTAATAAAGTGGCCAGTTAGTGGAAGCACAAGGTGGGTGTTTCTAATAAAGTGGCCAGTTAGTGGAAGCACAAGGTGGGTGTTTCTAATAAAGTGGCCAGTTAGTGGAAGCACAAGGTGGGTGTTTCTAATAAAGTGGCCAGTGAGTGGAAGCACAAGGTGGGTGTTTCTAATAAAGTGGCCAGTTAGTGGAAGCACAAGGTGGGTGTTTATAATAAAGTGGCCAGTGAGTGGAAGCACAAGGTGGGTGTTTCTAATAAAGTGGCCAGTTAGTGGAAGCACAAGGTAGGTGTTTCTAATAAAGTGGCCAGTTAGTGGAAGCACAAGGTGGGTGTTTCTGATAAAGTGGCCAGTTAGTGGAAGCACAAGGTGGGTGTTTCTAATAAAGTGGCCAGTTAGTGGAAGCACAAGGTGGGTGTTTCTAATAAAGTGGCCAGTGAGTGGAAGCACAAGGTGGGTGTTTCTAATAAAGTGGCCAGGTAGTGGAAGCACAAGGTGGGTGTTTCTAATAAAGTGGCCAGGTAGTGGAAGCACAAGGTAGGTGTTTCTAATAAAGTGGCCAGTTAGTGGAAGCACAAGGTGGGTGTTTCTAATAAAGTGGCCAGTTAGTGGAAGCACAAGGTAGGTGTTTCTAATAAAGTGGCCAGTGAGTGGAAGCACAAGGTAGGTGTTTCTAATAAAGTGGCCAGTTAGTGGAAGCACAAGGTAGGTGTTTCTGATAAAGTGGCCAGTTAGTGGAAGCACAAGGTGGGTGTTTCTAATAAAGTGGCCAGTTAGTGGAAGCACAAGGTGGGTGTTTCTAATAAAGTGGCCAGTTAGTGGAAGCACAAGGTGGGTGTTTCTAATAAAGTGGCCAGTTAGAGGAAGCACAAGGTGGGTGTTTCTAATAAAGTGGCCAGTTAGTGGAAGCACAAGGTGGGTGTTTCTAATAAAGTGGCCAGTTAGTGGAAGCACAAGGTAGGTGTTTCTAATAAAGTGGCCAGTGAGTGGAAGCACAAGTTGGGTGTTTCTAATAAAGTGGCCAGTTAGTGGAAGTACAAGGTGGGTGTTTCTAATAAAGTGGCCAGTTAGTGGAAGAACAAGGTAGGTGTTTCTAATAAAGTGGCCAGTTAGTGGAAGCACAAGGTGGGTGTTTCTAATAAAGTGGCCAGTTAGTGGAAGCACAAGGTGGGTGTTTCTAATAAAGTGGCCAGTTAGTGGAAGCACAAGGTGGGTGTTTCTAATAAAGTGGCCAGTGAGTGGAAGCACAAGGTGGGTGTTTCTAATAAAGTGGCCAGTTAGTGGAAGCACAAGGTGGGTGTTTCTAATAAAATGGCCAGTTAGTGGAAGCACAAGGTGGGTGTTTCTAATAAAGTGGCCAGTTAGTGGAAGCACAAGGTAGGTGTTTCTAATAAAGTGGCCAGTTAGTGGAAGCACAAGGTGGGTGTTTCTAATAAAGTGGCCAGTTAGTGGAAGCACAAGGTGGGTGTTTCTAATAAAGTGGCCAGTTAGTGGAAGCACAAGGTGGGTGTTTCTGATAAAGTGGCCAGTTAGTGGAAGCACAAGGTGGGTGTTTCTAATAAAGTGGCCAGTGAGTGGAAGCACAAGGTGGGTGTTTCTAATAAAGTGGCCAGTTAGTGGAAGCACAAGGTGGGTGTTTCTAATAAAGTGGCCAGTTAGTGGAAGCACAAGGTGGGTGTTTCTAATAAAGTGGCCAGTTAGTGGAAGCACAAGGTGGGTGTTTCTAATAAAGTGGCCAGTTAGTGGAAGCACAAGGTGGGTGTTTCTAATAAAGTGGCCAGTTAGTGGAAGCACAAGGTGGGTGTTTCTAATAAAGTGGCCAGTTAGTGAAACCCCTGGTGAGTATTGTGAACATCTGTGTGCTTCTCCTCCCTTCAGAAAAGCCGAGATCCTGTACTAAAACGGTCTCTCTCTCTTGCTGCCAGGTGACACCGACAGTAAGTGCAGACATTACCAGCCGGGGATGAGCGGATCTTCACGGTGAAATAGAGCAGAATTTTCAGCTCTTGTAACGTCCACAGCACCCATAATGTGGCTCTGCTGATGTGCGGATACAGATATTTTTACACCACACAGACACAGATAATGACCCGCTGACAGATCCCTCGTCTGCTCTGAGTGTCATTTTGTCCTCTATCTCTCCCTCTGTGTCAATTATTCTCTCCCTCTCCTTCTCCATTTTTCTCTTTTCCCCCTCCTGCTCCATCCTTCTCTTATACTGGCTCAATAGCTCTCTGTTTACAGCCCCGTTATTCTCTCTTTCTTTCACAGCCTGTGAGTGGAAGCACAAGGTAGGTGTTTCTAATAAAGTGGCCAGTTAGTGGAAGCACAAGGTGGGTGTTTCTAATAAAGTGGCCAGTCAGTGGAAGCACAAGGTAGGTGTTTCTAATAAAGTGGCCAGTTAGTGGAAGCACAAGGTGGGTGTTTCTAATAAAGTGGCCAGTTAGTGGAAGTACAAGGTGGGTGTTTCTAATAAAGTGGCCAGTTAGTGGAAGCACAAGGTGGGTGTTTCTAATAAAGTGGCCAGTTAGTGGAAGCACAAGGTGGGTGTTTCTAATAAAGTGGCCAGTTAGTGGAAGCACAAGGTGGGTGTTTCTAATAAAGTGGCCAGTTAGTGGAAGCACAAGGTGGGTGTTTCTAATAAAGTGGCCAGTTAGTGGAAGCACAAGGTGGGTGTTTCTAATAAAGTGGCCAGTTAGTGAAACCCCTGGTGAGTATTGTGAACATCTGTGTGCTTCTCCTCCCTTCAGAAAAGCCGAGATCCTGTACTAAAACGGTCTCTCTCTCTTGCTGCCAGGTGACACCGACAGTAAGTGCAGACATTACCAGCCGGGGATGAGCGGATCTTCACGGTGAAATAGAGCAGAATTTTCAGCTCTTGTAACGTCCACAGCACCCATAATGTGGCTCTGCTGATGTGCGGATACAGATATTTTTACACCACACAGACACAGATAATGACCCGCTGACAGATCCCTCGTCTGCTCTGAGTGTCATTTTGTCCTCTATCTCTCCCTCTGTGTCAATTATTCTCTCCCTCTCCTTCTCCATTTTTCTCTTTTCCCCCTCCTGCTCCATCCTTCTCTTATACTGGCTCAATAGCTCTCTGTTTACAGCCCCGTTATTCTCTCTTTCTTTCACAGCCTGTGAGTGGAAGCACAAGGTAGGTGTTTCTAATAAAGTGGCCAGTTAGTGGAAGCACAAGGTGGGTGTTTCTAATAAAGTGGCCAGTCAGTGGAAGCACAAGGTAGGTGTTTCTAATAAAGTGGCCAGTTAGTGGAAGCACAAGGTGGGTGTTTCTAATAAAGTGGCCAGTTAGTGGAAGTACAAGGTGGGTGTTTCTAATAAAGTGGCCAGTTAGTGGAAGCACAAGGTGGGTGTTTCTAATAAAGTGGCCAGTCAGTGGAAGCACAAGGTGGGTGTTTCTAATAAAGTGGCCAGTTAGTGGAAGTACAAGGTGGGTGTTTCTAATAAAGTGGCCAGTTAGCAGAAGCACAAGGTGGGTGTTTCTAATAAAGTGGCCAGTCAGTGGAAGCACAAGGTGAGTGTTTCTAATAAAGTGGCCAGTTAGTGGAAGCACAAGGTAGGTGTTTCTAATAAAGTGGCCAGTTAGTGGAAGCACAAGGTAGGTGTTTCTAATAAAGTGGCCAGTCAGTGGAAGCACAAGGTGGGTGTTTCTAATAAAGTGGCCAGTTAGTGGAAGCACAAGGTGGGAGTTTCTAATAAAGTGGCCAGTGAGTGGAAGCACAAGGTGGGTGTTTCTGATAAAGTGGCCAGTTAGTGGAAGCACAAGGTGGGTGTTTCTAATAAAGTGGCCAGTTAGCGGAAGCACAAGGTGGGTGTTTCTAATAAAGTGGCCAGTCAGTGGAAGCACAAGGTGAGTGTTTCTAATAAAGTGGCCAGTTAGTGGAAGCACAAGGTAGGTGTTTCTAATAAAGTGGCCAGTTAGTGGAAGCTCAAGGTGGGTGTTTCTAATAAAGTGGCCAGTTAGTGGAAGCACAAGGTGGGTGTTTCTAATAAAGTGGCCAGTTAGTGGAAGCACAAGGTGGGTGTTTCTAATAAAGTGGCCAGTGAGTGGAAGCACAAGGTGGGTGTTTCTAATAAAGTGGCCAGTTAGTGGAAGCACAAGGTGGGTGTTTCTAATAAAGTGGCCAGTGAGTGGAAGCACAAGGTGGGTGTTTCTAATAAAGTGGCCAGTTAGTGGAAGCACAAGGTGGGTGTTTCTAATAAAGTGGCCAGTCAGTGGAAGCACAAGGTGGGTGTTTCTAATAAAGTGGCCAGTTAGTGGAAGCACAAGGTGGGAGTTTCTAATAAAGTGGCCAGTGAGTGGAAGCACAAGGTGGGTGTTTCTGATAAAGTGGCCAGTTAGTGGAAGCACAAGGTGGGTGTTTCCAATAAAGTGGCCTGGGTAAGGTGTTAGTATACAGGATGTTTATACAGACACGTCCACTGTGATGATGATGCAATAGTGCTTACCTAGCGGCGAGGCCGTGCAGGTGCCCCCGTTGAGGCAGTGTTCTTTGCAGTGGCTGATTTCACAATGCTGACCGGAGTAATTTGGCCAGCAGAGACAGCGAGCCTGTCCTTTCTCATTCAGCACACAGCGCCCGCCGTTCTCACACACCGGCCGACACAGCTCACCTGAAACACACACACACACAGAAAGTGCTGGTAAAGCAGTCTGCAGGTACACTGTTCATGTACTAGACACTGAATTAATGCACCTGTTTGCTTTTACAAAACGTCGACACTCATAGTCTTCAGAAAGCTGGAGTGTGGGAATGTGTCTGCTTAATTAATTGATTAATTAATTAATGTAACTGAACCCTCCACTAACATAGCAAGGCTGTCCTAAGCTCTACTACATCATCGCTAATTAAGCTTGTACATCCATTTAGACCTCATCTTGCAGTGACGTCTAATACTAACGTCTTCTGTCCCTTAAACCTGTTTACCTTACTTTACCTGCGTTATCCTGATTCTAATGCACCTCAAATGTACCTGTGATGTGTTTGGACGGCGTTACCTGAGACGCTGGTGTCCCTGCAGGTCCTGTTGACCAAGGACTTCCCCTCTGGACATACGCACCTCGCGCCGTCGGGGTTCAACAGGCAGAGGAAATCACAGCTCATCCTCACACACGGGTTCAGCACTGAGGGACAGAGAGGAGCAACACTGCAACGTTCAGACACTTAAAACCTCAGCCGCAGAAATGGACCACGGCTTCTCAGGCTGCTGCAGTATGAAGGGGACTGAAACGAGTCTAGAGGGATTGCAGAGCGTCTCTGAGACATGGTGGGAGGAAAGCGAAGCATCCTTTGGAGATATTTTTTAGCTTTATTATATCTCACTACAAATTTGGGGGCAGTCGTGGGCTGGAGGTCAGGGAACCAGTCTCGTGACCAGAAGGTCACCGGTTCGATCCCCAGAGCCGACAGCACATGACTGAGGTGTCCTTGAGCAAGACACCTCACCCCCAGCTGTGGATAGGGCTGCCCACTGCTCTGGGCAAGTGTGCTCACTGCGCCCTAGTGTGTGTGTGTGTGTGTGTGGTGTTTCACTTCACAGATGGGTTAAACGCGGAGGTGGAATTTCCCCGTTGTGGGACTAATAAGGGTCACTTAATCTAATCTTAATCTTAATTTGTGCTTCTGGAATAGACACTGGTCAATACTATCAGGTTACTGAAGATCAACCAGCCCCGACCTGAAATCCTCCAGCTCTTTTTTCAGATACTGCTACGCTTATTCCCCATTTGGACCTTCGGTTCAGCCCACTTCCTGACATATTCAGGGCTCTGCTTGTGTTCCTGTGTTGGGTCAGTGGGTCTCACCCTCCTGCTGTTTATAACGGTGGAACACCAGCACACTGGACGCTCTGTCCACTCGCAGACGAAGCATCTCCACCAGCTTCCTCCCATACTTATGCACCCGGAAGGTCTCGTGCTTCAGGTTCGTGCCGTATATGTAGTCCTCGAAGACGTCGATACGGAACGGCTGAGAAATACCTGCGTAAACATCCGACGGAAATATAGATGCGAGTTTAGCTTCATTAGAGTAGCATCATGCAGCTTTACTGGAATGGTCCTCTGAAGAGGATCAACATGTGGTCAAATTATAATATATATTATAATAAACTTAATAAACTACTCTAAAGGTAGCCCTGTTACTGTACGTCAGCCCTGTTACTGTACGTCAGCCCTGTTACTGTACATCAGCCCTGTTACTGTAAGTCAGTTCTGTAACTGTACATCAGCCCTGTAACTGTACATCAGCCCTGTTACTGTAAGTCAGTTCTGTTACTGTACGTCAGCCCTGTAACTGTACGTCAGCCCTGTTACTGTACATCAGCCCTGTTACTGTAAGTCAGCCCTGTAACTGTACGTCAGCCCTGTAACTGTACGTCAGCCCTGTTACTGTAAGTCAGTTCTGTAACTGTAAGTCAGCCCTGTTACTGTAAGTCAGTTCTGTTACTGTAAGTCAGTTCTGTAACTGTAAGTCAGCCCTGTAACTGTACGTCAGCCCTGTTACTGTACATCAGCCCTGTTACTGTACGTCAGCCCTGTTACTGTACATCAGCCCTGTTACTGTAAGTCAGTTCTGTTACTGTAAGTCAGCCCTGTTACTGTACGTCAGCCCTGTTACTGTAAATCAGCCCTGTTACTGTAAGTCAGTTCTGTAACTGTAAGTCAGCCCTGTTACTGTAAGGAAACCTTGTAACTGTAAGTCAGCCCTGTAACTGTAAGTCAGCCCTGTTACTGTACGTCAGCCCTGTTACTGTAAGTCAGTTCTGTAACTGTAAGTCAGCCCTGTTACTGTAAGGAAACCCTGTAACTGTAAGTCAGCCCTGTTACTGTACATCAGCCCTGTTACTGTAAGTCAGTTCTGTAACTGTAAGTCAGCCCTGTTACTGTAAGGAAACCCTGTAACTGTAAGTCAGCCCTGTTACTGTACATCAGCCCTGTTACTGTAAGTCAGTTCTGTAACTGTAAGTCAGCCCTGTTACTGTAAGGAAACCCTGTAACTGTAAGTCAGCCCTGTTACTGTACATCAGCCCTGTTACTGTACATCAGCCCTGTTACTGTAAGTCAGTTCTGTAACTGTAAGGAAACCCTGTAACTAAGTCAGCCCTGTAACTGTAAGTCAGCCCTGTTACTGTACATCAGCCCTGTTACTGTACGTCAGCCCTGTTACTGTACATCAGCCCTGTTACTGTAAGTCAGTTCTGTTACTGTACATCAGCCCTGTTACTGTAAGTCAGTTCTGTAACTGTAAGTCAGCCCTGTAACTGTACATCAGCCCTGTTACTGTACATCAGCCCTGTTACTGTAAGTCAGTTCTGTTACTGTACGTCAGCCCTGTTACTGTACATCAGCCCTGTTACTGTACGTCAGCCCTGTTACTGTACATCAGCCCTGTTACTGTAAGTCAGTTCTGTAACTGTAAGTCAGCCCTGTAAGTGTAAGTCAGCCCTGTTACTGTACGTCAGCCCTGTTACTGTAAATCAGCCCTGTTACTGTAAGTCAGTTCTGTAACTGTAAGTCAGCCCTGTTACTGTACGTCAGCCCTGTTACTGTACATCAGCCCTGTTACTGTAAGTCAGTTCTGTAACTGTAAATCAGCCCTGTTACTGTAAGGAAACCCTGTAACTGTAAGTCAGCCCTGTAACTGTACGTCAGCCCTGTTACTGTACATCAGCCCTGTTACTGTAAGTCAGTTCTGTAACTGTAAATCAGCCCTGTTACTGTAAGTCAGTTCTGTAACTGTAAATCAGCCCTGTTACTGTAAGGAAACCCTGTAACTGTAAGTCAGCCCTGTAACTGTAAGTCAGCCCTGTTACTGTAAGGAAACCCTGTTGCTGTACATCAGCCCTGTAACTGTACGTCAGCCCTGTTACTGTAAGGAAACCCTGTTACTGTACATCAGCCCTGTAACTGTAAGTTAGCCCTGTTACTGTAAGTCTGACCAGGCTGGTCCTCTTCATTTATTGTTTATTAAATTAAATGTAACGTAAGGACCATCTAAGAAGGAAGGAAGTTGATCCTCTGATTAAAACGTCATGCTTTCCGTTCTCCGTTCACAGCCTTCTCTCCCTCTGTCCATCTTCTGTCTCCCTCTCTTCCCATTTGTCTCTCTGTCCAGCCCATTCCTGTTCATTTCTCTGAATTCAATTCCCCTCATGTCAAACTGTCGGAATCGGTGAGGGATGATCCAGCTAGACGCCTTCATCCGTCTTCTTTACCAAAGATAAAGAATTCCCCCCGAAACAGGTGAAGCTGTGTTTTTAGCCTTTTCGTTCTTTCCTCTGGGACATGACAGAAAACCATTTTGCCATTCCAGCTAGGCGCTGCGAGGGTCCGATAAAACACGTGGGCAGGAATGCAGCCAGCAACTTAGCGGGAGGGAAGAATTTCATAAAGCTGCCATGATTCAATTGAGGGAAACACAAACACACACACGTACGCTGTCAGGATGGATGTGAATTCCTCGACGTGTGTATGACACATTCGACACGCGCCAGCTAAATCACGACCAGCCCTCGGGCAGCGGCGCAGGAGACGGATCGGGGTTAAAGATCCATGTAGGAAACATCCGTAAACACACTTTCCCAAACGCATAATAACTACATCAGAATTCCAACCACGTTTACACTTTCCATGCCCTTTACTGGCCACTTTATCAGAAACACTCAGCTTCTGCTTTCACTAACTGGCCACTTTATCAGAAACACTCAGCTTCTGCTTTCACTAACTGGCCACTTTAACAGAAACACTCCGCTTCTGCTTTCACTAACTGGCCACTTTATCAGAAACACTCCGCTTCTGCTTTCACTAACTGGCCACTTTATCAGAAACACTCAGCTTCTGCTTTCACTAACTGGCCACTTTATCAGAAACCCTCAGCTTCTGCTTTCATTAACTGGCCACTTTATCAGAAACACTCAGCTTCTGCTTTCACTAACTGGCCACTTTATCAGAAACACTCAGCTTCTGCTTTCACTAACTGGCCACTTTATCAGAAACACTCAGCTTCTGCTTTCACTAACTGGCCACTTTATCAGAAACACTCAGCTTCTGCTTTCACTAACTGGCCACTTTAACAGAAACACTCCGCTTCTGCTTTCACTAACTGGCCACTTTATCAGAAACACTCCGCTTCTGCTTTCACTAACTGGCCACTTTATCAGAAACACTCAGCTTCTGCTTTCACTAACTGGCCACTTTATCAGAAACACTCAGCTTCTGCTTTCACTAACTGGCCACTTTATCAGAAACACTCAGCTTCTGCTTTCACTAACTGGCCACTTTTTCAGAAACACTCCGCTTCTGCTTTCACTAACTGGCCACTTTATCAGAAACACTCAGCTTCTGCTTTCACTAACTGGCCACTTTTTCAGAAACACTCCGCTTCTGCTTTCACTAACTGGCCACTTTTTCAGAAACACTCCGCTTCTGCTTTCACTAACTGGCCACTTTATCAGAAACACTCAGCTTCTGCTTTCACTAACTGGCCACTTTATCAGAAACACTCAGCTTCTGCTTTCACTAACTGGCCACTTTTTCAGAAACACTCCGCTTCTGCTTTCACTAACTGGCCACTTTATCAGAAACACTCAGCTTCTGCTTTCACTAACTGGCCACTTTTTCAGAAACACTCCGCTTCTGCTTTCACTAACTGGCCACTTTTTCAGAAACACTCCGCTTCTGCTTTCACTAACTGGCCACTTTATCAGAAACACTCCGCTTCTGCTTTCACTAACTGGCCACTTTATCAGAAACACTCAGCTTCTGCTTTCATTAACTGGCCACTTTATCAGAAACACTCAGCTTCTGCTTTCACTAACTGGCCACTTTAACAGAAACACTCAGCTTCTGCTTTCACTAACTGGCCACTTTATCAGAAACACTCAGCTTCTGCTTTCACTAACTGGCCACTTTATCAGAAACACTCAGCTTCTGCTTTCACTAACTGGCCACTTTATCAGAAACACTCAGCTTCTGCTTTCACTAACTGGCCACTTTATCAGAAACACTCAGCTTCTGCTTTCACTAACTGGCCACTTTAACAGAAACACTTAGCTTCTGCTTTCACTAACTGGCCACTTTATCAGAAACACTCAGCTTCTGCTTTCACTAACTGGCCACTTTATCAGAAACACTCAGCTTCTGCTTTCACTAACTGGCCACTTTATCAGAAACACTCAGCTTCTGCTTTCACTAACTGGCCACTTTAACAGAAACACTCAGCTTCTGCTTTCACTAACTGGCCACTTTATCAGAAACACTCAGCTTCTGCTTTCACTAACTGGCCACTTTATCAGAAACACTCAGCTTCTGCTTTCACTAACTGGCCACTTTATCAGAAACACTCAGCTTCTGCTTTCACTAACTGGCCACTTTAACAGAAACACTCAGCTTCTGCTTTCACTAACTGGCCACTTTATCAGAAACACTCAGCTTCTGCTTTCACTAACTGGCCACTTTAACAGAAACACTCAGCTTCTGCTTTCACTAACTGGCCACTTTAACAGAAACACTCAGCTTCTGCTTTCATTAACTGGCCACTTTATTAGAAACACACACGTTGCATTTCCTCTAACTATGTAGGTGTTCAGTTACAGACTAGTATTTTATCTGTTGCTGTACAGTTTGTTAGCCTCCCTCTATTAATTTGTTTCATTATTGGTCAGCTTCTGACCACAGTCTCTCACCGTGGTGAGGCCTCACAGCCAGCTGAACGTCCGTGCCATCCAGTCTAACGCTGCCGATCACAGAGAGCTCAGAGTCAGCCCAATACAGCCGTTCTCCGTAGTAATCGATTGCCAAACCTGTAGAGATACAAACAACCCTGTTAGACTTAATGAAGTCTGTAGGTATTAATGATGTAATCAGTGTGTGTGTGTATATATATTTCAAAAAGTTCCCACAAAGTTGGGAGCGTGAAATTGTCCAAAATCTCTTGGTGCTGAAGCTTTAAGAGTTCCTTTCACTGGAACTAAGGGGCCGAGCCCAACTCCTGAAAAACACCCCCACACCATGATCCCCCCTCCACCAAACTTTACACTCGGCACAATGCAGTCAGACAAGCACCGTCTCCTGGCAACCGCCAAACCCAGACTCGTCCATCAGATTTCCAGACGGAGAAGCGTGATTGGTCACTCCAGAGAACACGTCTCCACTGCTCTAGAGTCCAGTGGCGGCGCTTTACTCCACTGCATTCCACGCTTTGCATTGCGCTTGGTGATGTAAGGCTTGGATGCAGCTGCTCGGCCACGGTAACCCATTCCATGAAGCTCTCTACGCTGTTCTTGAGCTGATCTGAAGGCCACATGAAGTTTGGAGGTCTGTAGTGATTGACTCTGCAGAAAGTCGGTGACCTCTGCGCACTATGCCCCTCAGCATCCGCTGACCGCTCTGTCATTTTACGTGGCCGACCACTTCGTGGCTGAGTTGCTGTCGTTCCCAATCGCTTCCACTTTGTTATAATCCCACTGACAGTGGACTGTGGAATATTTAGTAGTGAGGAAATTTCACGACTGGACTTGCTGCACAGGTGGCGTCTGATCACGGTACCACGCTGGAATTCACTGAGCTCCTGAGAGCGACCCATTCTTTCACTAATGTCTGTAGAAGCAGTCTGCAGGCCTAGGGGCTCGGCTTTA
This sequence comes from Pygocentrus nattereri, assembly GCF_015220715.1. Classification (NCBI taxonomy): domain Eukaryota; kingdom Metazoa; phylum Chordata; class Actinopteri; order Characiformes; family Serrasalmidae; genus Pygocentrus; species Pygocentrus nattereri. The sequence continues at coordinate 1,719,762 of NC_051235.1, read as the reverse complement.
CACACCTGTGTCCATGGAAGTGACTGGAACACTTGGATTGAGTGATTTGGATGGGGGAGTGAAGTCTTTTGGAAACAATATATATATACACACATACACAAACACACCGTGTTTTGGCATTCAACCTAAAAATAGTGAGATATGATTTTTGGTCCATATCGTCCAGCCCTACCTGTCGGCCTGCGCAGGGTCTTCTCCAGCAGGACCCGACGCAAAGATCCATCCATGGCCGCCTCCTCGATATGCGAGTGGTCACCAATCACCGTCCAGTACATCATTCTAAACAAGGATTTCAGCGTGATGTAATACATTCTATAACTAGAATTCATATCATTAAACTGGAGTACATCATAATACTACATCTGGAGTTCTAAGGATTAGCTTCAGGTTAGGATTAGGTTTAGCTCTCTGTGTCCAGCAGTGTTGGTTCCGTACCCTCGGATGGGGTTTACAGTGATGGCGAAGGGCTCCCCCTGCAGGTCAGTGATGAGGCGTGTGCAGTTGGGTCCACTGAGCTGACCCACGTTGATGGAGTAGCGCAGGCGCCTCCAGTGGGCGGTGTAGTAACTGAACCAGTGCATGCGGGAGTGATCTGTCCAGTACAGAGCGCCGGTCACCCAGTCCGCAGAAATGTCCCTCGGCCTCCGGAAGTCTGGACACTACGTACATTATTATAAATGAATCACATAATATTAATTATCTATAACAATATTTAGAACAATACCACTGTGTTCATTATTTAATTAAAAAAACTACAAATTAGCTACAAAAAGAAATGTCAATGTATAAATACACATATAAAGATAAACAATAATAATAATAATAATAATGTAAAGTGGGACCAAATATTCATAACACACTTTAAGTGTCTCTAATAACCGTGTAGCTACATATGAACAACATATGCAACATCAAGGTAACTACCAATGATTTAGTCACTGTTACAGACGTACACGTTACGTAATTACACATGCGTATCAACTTCAGTTTGTGCCTCATGTAATTACACAAGTATATCATAATAGCTGTAACAGCCTGTTATTTATCATGTAATTACACAAAGGTAACAGCATAAATATAACGTCATAACAATAACATTTGTAATCAGACCGATTTTTAATCAGAAGTCTGTTTTTTTCCAGCAGTAAAAGGAAGTATGTAATAACTTCCACTGCCAGCTTTCCTAACATTTAGCTATTGTTTATGTTGCCAGCGCTGTGACACTAAACAGTCTCAGCGTTAAACCAGTCTGTAATGAGACAGAACAGCAGATGTCCCCTCATCTTAATACGTAACTTTTATATCATTCATTAAATCTGTCAAATTAACCCCCAAATGCAATGTCTACATGACTACTCCATTATTACACAGTACCTACATGATAACTACACAGGAACTGCCCACTTTAACGGTAACACTACACTAGACAGTTCATGTGTAGAAGATGCACTTGTCCAATTACATGAGGTAAAACTGAAGCTGATAAACACGTGTAATAACATAGGCTGTACTTCTGTAATCCAGTGTAACACTGACTAAATCAGTAGTTAGGGTTGTTGCATATTTTATTGATGTGTTACTACACAGTTATTAGAGACTTAAAATGAAGTGTGACCAAATATTTTTATCACTCGACCATCGTCAAAACTCTCGCTGCCAAAACTCTCCCATCGTCAAAACTCCCGCTGCCAAAACTCTCCCATCGTCAAAACTCCCGCTGCCAAAACTCTCCCATCGTCAAAACTCCCGCTGCCAAAACTCGACCATCGTCAAAACTCTCCCGCTGCCAAAACTCTCCCTCTGCCAAAACTCGACCATCATCAAAACTCTCCCACTGCCAAAACTCGACCATCATCAAAACTCTCCCACTGCCAAAACTCGACCGTCATCAAAACTCTCCCACTGCCAAAACTCGACCATCGTCAAAACTCTCCCGCTGCCAAAACTCTCCCGCTGCCAAAACTCTCCCGCTGCCAAAACTCTCCCACTGCCAAAACTCTCCCACTGTCAAAACTCTCCCACTGCCAAAACTCTCCCATCGTCAAAACTTGACCATCGTCAAAACTCTCCCGCTGCCAAAACTCGACCATCGTCAAAACTCGACCATCGTCAAAACTCTCCCGCTGTCAAAACTCTCCCGCTGCCAAAACTCTCCCGCTGCCAAAACTCTCCCATCGTCAAAACTTGACCATCGTCAAAACTCTCCCGCTGCCAAAACTCTCCCGCTGTCAAAACTCGACCATCGTCAAAACTCTCCCGCTGTCAAAACTCTCCCGCTGTCAAAACTCTCCCGCTGCCAAAACTCTCCCACTGCCAAAACTCTCCCATCGTCAAAACTCGACCATCGTCAAAACTCGACCATCGTCAAAACTCTCCCGCTGCCAAAACTCTCCCACTGCCAAAACTCTCCCATCGTCAAAACTTGACCATCGTCAAAACTCGACCATCGTCAAAACTCTCCCGCTGTCAAAACTCTCCCGCTGCCAAAACTCTCCCACTGCCAAAACTCGACCGTCGTCAAAACTCTCCCACTGTCAAAACTCTCCCACTGTCAAAACTCTCCCGCTGCCAAAACTCTCCCACTGCCAAAACTCGACCGTCGTCAAAACTCTCCCACTGTCAAAACTCTCCCACTGTCAAAACTCTCCCGCTGCCAAAACTCTCCCACTGCCAAAACTCGACCATCATCAAAACTCTCCCACTGCCAAAACTCGACCATCGTCAAAACTCTCCCACTGCCAAAACTCGACCATCATCAAAACTCTCCCACTGCCAAAACTCGACCATCGTCAAAACTCTCCCATCGTCAAAACTCTCCCACTGCCAAAACTCTCCCACTGTCAAAACTCTCCCACTGCCAAAACTCTCCCACTGCCAAAACTCGACCATCGTCAAAACTCTCCCGTTGCCAAAACTCGACCATCATCAAAACTCTCCCACTGCCAAAACTCGACCATCATCAAAACTCTCCCACTGCCAAAACTTGACCATCGTCAAAACTCTCCCGTTGCCAAAACTCGACCATCATCAAAACTCTCCCACTGCCAAAACTCGACCATCATCAAAACTCTCCCACTGCCAAAACTCGACCATCGTCAAAACTCTCCCACTGCCAAAACTCGACCATCATCAAAACTCTCCCACTGCCAAAACTTGACCATCGTCAAAACTCTCCCGTTGCCAAAACTCGACCATCATCAAAACTCTCCCACTGCCAAAACTCGACCATCATCAAAACTCTCCCACTGCCAAAACTCGACCATCGTCAAAACTCTCCCACTGCCAAAACTCGACCATCATCAAAACTCTCCCACTGCCAAAACTCGACCATCGTCAAAACTCTCCCATCGTCAAAACTCTCCCACTGCCAAAACTCTCCCACTGTCAAAACTCTCCCACTGCCAAAACTCTCCCACTGCCAAAACTCGACCATCGTCAAAACTCTCCCGTTGCCAAAACTTGACCATCGTCAAAACTCTCCCGTTGCCAAAACTCGACCATCATCAAAACTCTCCCACTGCCAAAACTCGACCATCATCAAAACTCTCCCACTGCCAAAACTCGACCATCGTCAAAACTCTCCCATCATCAAAACTCTCCCGTTGTCAAAACTCTCCCGTTGCCAAAACTCTCCCATCGTCAAAACTCTCCCGCTGCCAAAACTCGACCATCGTCAAAACTCTCCCGCTGCCAAAACTCGACCATCGTCAAAACTCGACCATCGTCAAAACTCTCCCGCTGCCAAAACTCGACCATCGTCAAAACTCTCCCGTTGCCAAAACTCGACCATCGTCAAAACTCTCCCACTGCCAAAACTCGACCATCGTCAAAACTCTCCCGCTGCCAAAACTCGACCATCGTCAAAACTCTCCCGTTGCCAAAACTCTCCCATCGTCAAAACTCTCCCACTGCCAAAACTCTCCCATCGTCAAAACTCTCCCACTGCCAAAACTCTCCCATCGTCAAAACTCGACCATCGTCAAAACTCTCCCATCGTCAAAACTCTCCCATCGTCAAAACTCTCCCGCTGCCAAAACTCGACCATCGTCAAAACTCGACCATCGTTCAAAACTCTTCCACTGTCAAAACTCGACCATCGTCAAAACTCTCCCATCGTCAAAACTCTCCCATCGTCAAAACTCTCCCGCTGCCAAAACTCGACCATCGTCAAAACTCGACCATCGTTCAAAACTCTTCCACTGTCAAAACTCGACCATCGTCAAAACTCTCCCATCATCAAAACTCTCCCGCTGCCAAAACTCGGCCATCGTCAAAACTCTCCCGCTGCCAAAACTCGACCATCGTCAAAACTCTCCCGCTGCCAAAACTCGACCATCGTCAAAACTCTCCCGCTGCCAAAACTCGACCATGGTCAAAACTCTCCCGCTGCCAAAACTCGACCATCGTCAAAACTCTCCCGCTGCCAAAACTCGACCATCGTCGAAACTCTCCCACTGCCAAAACTCGACCATCGTCAAAACTCTCCCACTGCCAAAACTCGACCATCGTCAAAACTCTCCCACTGCCAAACTTGGCCACTGCCAAAACTCGACCATCGTCAAAACTCTCCCGCTGCCAAAACTCGACCATCGTCAAAACTCTCCCGCTGCCAAAACTCGACCATCGTCAAAACTCTCCCACTGCCAAAACTCGACCATCGTCAAAACTCTCCCGCTGCCAAAACTCGACCATCGTCAAAACTCTCCCGCTGCCAAAACTCGGCCATCGTCAAAACTCTCCCGCTGCCAAAACTCGGCCATCGTCAAAACTCTCCCGCTGCCAAAACTCGACCATCGTCAAAACTCTCCCGCTGCCAAAACTCGGCCATCGTCAAAACTCTCCCGCTGCCAAAACTCGACCATGGTCAAAACTCTCCCATCGCCAAAACTCGACCATGGTCAAAACTCTCCCATCGCCAAAACTCGACCATGGTCAAAACTCTCCCGCTGCCAAAACTCGACCATGGTCAAAACTCTCCCACTGCCAAAACTCGACCATCGCCAAAACTCGACCATCGTCAAAACTCTCCCACTGCCAAAACTCGACCATGGTCAAAACTCTCCCGCTGCCAAAACTCGACCATGGTCAAAACTCTCCCACTGCCAAAACTCGACCATCGCCAAAACTCGGCCACTGCCAAAACTCGGCCACTGCCAAAACTCGACCATCGTCAAAACTCTCCCACTGCCAAAACTCGACCATCGTCAAAACTCTCCCACTGCCAAAACTCGACCATCGTCAAAACTCTCCCGCTGACAAAACTCGACCATCGTCAAAACTCTCCCATCGCCAAAACTCTCCCATCGTCAAAACTCTCCCACTGCCAAAACTCGACCATCGTCAAAACTCTCCCACTGCCAAAACTCGACCATCGTCAAAACTCTCCCGCTGCCAAAACTCGGCCATCATCAAAACTCGACCATCGTCAAAACTCTCCCGCTGCCAAAACTCGGCCATCGTCAAAACTCTCCCGCTGCCAAAACTCGACCATCGTCAAAACTCTCCCGCTGCCAAAACTCGGCCATCGTCAAAACTCTCCCGCTGCCAAAACTCGACCATCGTCAAAACTCTCCCATCGCCAAAACTCGACCATCGTCAAAACTCTCCCATCGCCAAAACTCGACCATGGTCAAAACTCTCCCGCTGCCAAAACTCGACCATGGTCAAAACTCTCCCACTGCCAAAACTCGGCCATCGTCAAAACTCTCCCGCTGCCAAAACTCGACCATCGTCAAAACTCTCCCATCGCCAAAACTCGACCATCGTCAAAACTCTCCCATCGCCAAAACTCGACCATGGTCAAAACTCTCCCGCTGCCAAAACTCGACCATGGTCAAAACTCTCCCACTGCCAAAACTCGACCATCGCCAAAACTCGGCCACTGCCAAAACTCGGCCACTGCCAAAACTCGACCATCGTCAAAACTCTCCCACTGCCAAAACTCGACCATCGTCAAAACTCTCCCGCTGCCAAAACTCGGCCATCATCAAAACTCGACCATCGTCAAAACTCTCCCGCTGCCAAAACTCGACCATCGTCAAAACTCTCCCGCTGCCAAAACTCTCCCACTGCCAAAACTCTCCCATCGTCAAAACTCGACCATCGTCAAAACTCTCCCATCGCCAAAACTCGACCATGGTCAAAACTCTCCCGCTGCCAAAACTCGACCATGGTCAAAACTCTCCCACTGCCAAAACTCGACCATCGCCAAAACTCGGCCACTGCCAAAACTCGGCCACTGCCAAAACTCGACCATCGTCAAAACTCTCCCATCGCCAAAACTCGACCATCGTCAAAACTCTCCCATCGCCAAAACTCGACCATGGTCAAAACTCTCCCGCTGCCAAAACTCGACCATGGTCAAAACTCTCCCACTGCCAAAACTCGACCATCGCCAAAACTCGGCCACTGCCAAAACTCGGCCACTGCCAAAACTCGACCATCGTCAAAACTCTCCCACTGCCAAAACTCGACCATCGTCAAAACTCTCCCGCTGCCAAAACTCGGCCATCATCAAAACTCGACCATCGTCAAAACTCTCCCGCTGCCAAAACTCGACCATCGTCAAAACTCTCCCGCTGCCAAAACTCTCCCACTGCCAAAACTCTCCCATCGTCAAAACTCGACCATCGTCAAAACTCTCCCATCGCCAAAACTCGACCATGGTCAAAACTCTCCCGCTGCCAAAACTCGACCATGGTCAAAACTCTCCCACTGCCAAAACTCGACCATCGCCAAAACTCGGCCACTGCCAAAACTCGGCCACTGCCAAAACTCGACCATCGTCAAAACTCTCCCACTGCCAAAACTCGACCATCGTCAAAACTCTCCCACTGCCAAAACTCGACCATCGTCAAAACTTCCCACTGCCAAAACTCGACTATCGTCAAAACTCTCCCGCTGCCAAAACTCTCCCACTGCCAAAACTCTCCCATCGTCAAAACTCTTCCACTGTCAAAACTCGACCATCGTCAAAACTCTCCCATCATCAAAACTCTCCCGCTGTCAAAACTCGACCATCGTCAAAACTCTCCCGCTGCCATAGAGAGAGAGAGAAAGAGAGAGAGAGATGAAGGGATAGAGAGAGAGAGAGAGAGAGAGAGAGATGAAGGGATAGAGAGAGAGAGATGAAGGGATAGAGAGAGAGAAGGTAGCTCTGCAGTCCGTTCTCTTTACTCTCTCTGTGAGGTGATAGTGGTGCTGATGATGTAATTAGGATGGAGGATCTAAAGTTTTCACACCTGCTCATAATCACTCTCTCA
>NC_051235.1:1700000-1705000 GCF_015220715.1 Pygocentrus nattereri | reverse complement strand
CAGCCGCTCTCCGTAAATGGAGCTCGACCCTCAGAGAGGGATTACTTTAAACGTTTCAGCTGGAAAGCTCTCGGACGAGCTCGGACGGGGCGTCCGAGACGGTGGGAGTGAAGTCCGGAAGTTAGGAAGGAAAGTTGTGTGTCCTAACCTGATCTGAAAGACCGGCCTGGTGTACTGCAGAGGGTCAATCCACCAGGCCTGACTGCTGGAATCTACGGTTACCTTTCTATGGAATTTGAAGGCACTAGGCGCTGTGGTACAACACCTCCCACATTAGCTTTACTGTGGAAACTCACACTGTTTGCAGTCGCGCTCGTCCGAGCCGCCGTCACCACAGTCATCAAACAGATCGCACTGCAGCTCTGCTGGAATACAGTGCCCGTTAGAGCAGGAAAACTCCGCCTTACCGCACGCCCTCGCTGTACCATCCACACCTGCAGAGAGACGGAGAGAGTACATAGTATAGATGTGTATCATACTCTGCTTTAAGGTGTGTGTGTGTGAGTGAGTGCAAGTGTCTGTGTGTATGTGTGTGTTTGAGAGTGTGTGTTTGTGTGTGTACATATGTGTGTGTGTGTCTGTGAGTGTGTGTGTGTCTGTGTGTGTGTGTGTGTGTTTGAGAGTGTGTGTGAGTGCACGTGTCTGTGTGTGAGTGTGTGTGAGTGTGACTGTGTGTGTGTGTGTTTGAGAGTGTGTGTGTGTGTTTGAGTGTGTGTGAGTGCACGTGTCGTGTGAGTGTGTGTGAGTGTGACTGTGTGTGTGTGTGTTTGAGAGTGTGTGTATGTGTATGTATGTGTGTGCGTGTCTGTGTGTGTGAATGTGTGTGAGTGTGTCTGTGTATGCGTGTCTGTGTGTGTGTGTCTGTCTGTGTGTGTGCGCGTGTGTGTGCGTGTCTGTGTGTGTGTGTCTGTGTATGTGCGCGTGTGTGTGTGTGTCTGTGTATGCGTGTCTGTGTGTGCGTGTCTGTGTGTGTGCGTGTCTGTGTGTGTGTGTCTGTGTGTGTGCGTGTCTGTGTGTGTGTGTGCGTGTGTGTGCGTGTCTGTGTGTGTGTGTGCGTGTCTGTGTGTGTGTGTCTGTGTATGCGTGTCTGTGTGTGTGCGTGTCTGTGTGTGTGTGCGTGTGTGTGCGTGTCTGTGTGTGTGTCTGTGTATGCGTGTCTGTGTGTGTGTGTGTGTGTGTGTGCGTGTCTGTGTGTGTGTGTGTGTGCGTGTCTGTGTGTGTGTGTGTGTGTGTCTGTGTGTGTGTGTGTGCGTGTCTGTGTGTGCGCGTGTCTGTGTGTGTGTGCGTGTCTGTGTGTGTGTGCGTGTGTGTGCGTGTGCGTGTGTGTGCGTGTCTGTGTGTGTCTGTGTATGCGTGTCTGTGTGTGTGTGTCTGTGTGTGTGCGTGTCTGTGTGTGTGTGTGTTTGAGTGTGTGTGAGTGCACGTGTCGTGTGAGTGTGTGTGAGTGTGACTGTGTGTGTGTGTGTGTGTGTTTGAGAGTGTGTGTGTATGTGTATGTATGTGTGTGTGCGTGTCTGTGTGTGTGAGTGTGTGTGAGTTTGTCTGTGTATGCGTGTCTGTGTGTGTGCGTGTCTGTGTGTGTGTGTGTATGTATGTGTGTGCGTGTCTGTGTGTGTGTGTCTGTGTGTATGTATGTGTGTGTGTGCGTGTCTGTGTGTGTGTGCCTGTGTGTGTGTGCCTGTGTGTGTGCGTGTCTGTGTGTCTGTGTGTGTGCGTGTCTGTGTGTGTGTGTGTGTGTGTGTGCGTGTATGTGTGTGCGTGTCTGTGTGTGCGCGTGTGAGCTCACCACACTCCTCCTCGTCCGAGTTGTCTCCACAGTCGTTCACTCCGTTACACACCTGTTCCGTCCTCACACACACTCTGTTGTTTCTGCAGCGGAACGGTCTGCTCGGAGGACACAGCAACCTCACTGTACACACACACACAGACACACACACACACACAGACACAGACACAGACACAGACACACACACAGACACAGACACACACACACACACACACACACACACACAGGTGAGGAAGGGTGTGTGTGCACAGCTTTTCATGCTTCTTTAAACTACAATACGTTTCCCCATAGGAATGAATGGGGTAAACACTACATCCATCTGGACCTAAACACTCCGTTTCACATACACTCTCTCAGTGCACCCCTGAGCACCTTTCTCAGGATGTGTGGTGCTGAGAGTGAATCACGCAAGGCAGGAAATCACCAACCAGCTTCTCAGACCTTTGCTGGTGTCTGCAGGTTCTTTGAGGAGCTGAAAGTGAGGCTCCTGAGAAGAACGGAAGCTGGAATGAAGGGAGAGTGACGCGCTGACCCTCACGCCGCTGAGAGGAGATCTCGCTGCTGAGGATTCTGGGTAATTGTTCTGTTAAATATATACACAGACCCGTATGACCTGCGGTGTAACACATTACTGTCTGTTCCCGGAGTTTCAGTCTGTTCTGTATCTCTGTGAGAGGCACTCAGAGGATTTCACTGAAAACTCGCTCAGCGCCACATGAATAAAGATCAGAGCGCTGCCGCCCGAGGTTCCCTCTTTAATCACTAACGGGACCAACGCAGCCATCACGGCGGCTGATGAGCGGATTCTGTGCTGAACTGCAGCAGCTCCGGCATTCTGATCACTCCGCCGGCGCAGGACGGGCAACAAAAAGGTTTCTTTAACATCTCACTCAGGAACATTTCCCTTCGGCTCGTTTCGGTGTCTCACTACTACAAACCACTGACTGGCCACTTTATCAGAAACGCCCAGCCTGTGCTTCCACTGACTGGCCACTTTATCAGAAACGCCCACCCTGTGCTTCCACTGACTGGCCACTTTATTAGAAACGCCCAGCCTGTGCTTCCACTGACTGGCCACTTTATTAGAAACGCCCAGCCTGTGCTTCCACTGACTGGCCACTTTATTAGAAACGCCCACCCTGTGCTTCCACTGACTGGCCACTTTATCAGAAACGCCCAGCCTGTGCTTCCACTGACTGGCCACTTTATTAGAAACGCCCACCTTGTGCTTCCACTGACTGGCCACTTTATTAGAAACGGCCACCCTGTGCTTCCACTGACTGGCCAGTTTATTAGAAACGCCCACCCTGTGCTTCCACTGACTGGCCACTTTATTAGAAACGCCCACCCTGTGCATCCACTGACTGGCCACTTTATTAGAAACGCCCACCCTGTGCTTCCACTGACTGGCCACTTTATTAGAAACGCCCACCCTGTGCTTCCACTGACTGGCCACTTTATTAGAAACGCCCACCCTGTGCTTCCACTGACTGGCCACTTTATTAGAAACGCCCACCTTGTGCTTCCACTGACTGGCCACTTTATCAGAAACGCCCAGCCTGTGCTTCCACTGACTGGCCACTTTATTAGAAACGCCCACCCTGTGCTTCCACTGACTGGCCACTTTATTAGAAATGCCCACCTTGTGCTTCCACTGACTGGCCACTTTATTAGAAACACCCACCTTGTGCTTCCACTAACTGGCCACTTTATTAGAAACACCCACCTTGTGCTTCCACTAACTGGCCACTTTATTAGAAATGAGGTACCATTAGCTACCGTGCTAGTTGATTGGACCCCAGACATTGCTAATGACTAGCTAGACAGCTTCATAAACTAGCTAGCTATTACTCTATGATCATCATCTGATTGGTTAATTGATTAATTAGGCAGCTATCTGTTAATCTATCATGCTATTGGTAATCAATCGGGCAAATAAAGTTCCTCACACTTCTGCCAATCAGGCAAATAAACTTCATTGCTTTTTGCTGTAACATCATCGCGTCTTGGGTTTAGTGTAGTGTAAACGTACCACACATCTCCGAATCTTCGTCAGAATTATCACCGCAGTCATCTTCGCCATCACACAGCCACACCAGCAGCTTACAGAGCGTGTTATTGCAAACGAACTCATCAGGCCGACACGTCAGACCACCTGGACACAAACAACCACACAGACAGGAATAAAATCAGCAGCATAAGAGCTGAGAACAGACTCATCTTCTGGACCATCTCACCGTTCACAGATTCACCGCATGAGGGTGAGATCTTTACCTTCTCACAGCTCGATCCTGCCAACTCCAAATGAAAGATTTTCAAACAATATAACACATTTTTACAGTAACGGATACAAATATCACAATTAAACGCTGGCGTTCTGCAAAGTGGAGCATCGTCCTTCTGTTTGAGGACCAACAATATATTTATTATCATGGTAAAAACTGGCAACTCAAAGTCGGTAGGACAAATATCAACAAGCTACATGTCAACTAAACAAATAGCGCACTAAAAGAAAATAATTCAGCCTCTCCAATGAAAAAGACATTTTAACCTCTTTTAAAAGTCAAAATATGCTGAATTTATGTGTTAGTGACCTCAGCAAACAATGCCGAGAACATCTCCTGGTTAGACTGCGCTGCTTTAAAAGAACATCTCAATGAACAGTTCAGTGTTTCTGAAGGTATTTAGTATTTCTTCAATTGGAAATCCATCAAATCTGAAACAGGCAGGTTGCTGTCAGAGAGAGCGAGACAGAGGGTTATGGCAGGCGTCCAATGCAAATGGACATTAATAAGAGAAGCGTGAGCGGAATAAAGTCCGACGGAGCTCCAGGCTGAGCTGGATGAGGCTGCATAATAACGCACTGTTGAAATGAATGCTTAAAATGTTGGCGAGTGAATCGGAATCCAGGGAGAGCAAAACAGGTGACCACAGTTAAAGGACGAGAAAAGACGTCTGATATTCTTTCCTCAGACTTCGCATGTTGTTAGTCAGGTTTGCATCACGTTCACAGAAGCAGAGTGAACCTCAAATACAGCCCCTCAAACTTTAACAACCAGGCAAATAACGTTCCTCAAACTTTAACAACCAGGCAAATAACGTTCCTCAAACCTTAACAACCAGGCAAATAACGTTCCTCAAACCTTAACAACCAGGCAAATAACGTTCCTCAAACCTTAACAACCAGGCAAATAACGTTCCTCAAACCTTAACA
>NC_051235.1:1667500-1680000 GCF_015220715.1 Pygocentrus nattereri | reverse complement strand
GGCGGAAATTGAATGTGTAGCAAAGTGAAGTCACTCCGTCGGTCAGGCCGACCTTTTCCCCATCAGCACTCACGCAATGAATCATGATCACATTCAGCTAAAACGCTGAGTGGAAAAGCCTTTAAAAGAGCTGGTCAGTCAGAACGCCAACTCACTGGCCACTTTATTAGAAACACGCACCTTGTGCTTCCACTCACTGGCCACTTTATTAGAAACACCCATCTTGCACTTCCACTCACTGGCCACTTTATTAGAAACAGCCACCTTGTGCTTCCACTAACTGGCCACTTTATTAGAAACACCCACCTTGTGCTTCCGCTAACTGGCCACTTTATTAGAAACACCTACCTTGTGCTTCCACTCACTGGCCACTTTATTAGAAACACCTACCTTGTGCTTCCACTCACTGGCCACTTTATTAGAAACACGCACCTTGAGCTTCCACTCACTGGCCACTTTATTAGAAACACCCACCTTGTGCTTCCACTAACTGGCCACTTTATTAGAAACACCCACCTTGTGCTTCCACTCACTGGCCACTTTATTAGAAACACGCACCTTGAGCTTCCACTCACTGGCCACTTTATTAGAAACACCCACCTTGTGCTTCCACTAACTGGCCACTTTATTAGAAACACCCACCTTGTGCTTCCACTCACTGGCCACTTTATTAGAAACACGCACCTTGAGCTTCCACTAACTGGCCACTTTATTAGAAACACCCACCTTGTGCTTCCACTAACTGGCCACTTTATTAGAAACACCCGCCTTGTGCTTCCACTAACTGGCCACTTTATTAGAAACACCCACCTTGTGCTTCCACTAACTGGCCACTTTATTAGAAACACCCACCTTGTACTTCCACTCACTGGCCACTTTATTAGAAACACCCACCTTGTGCTTCCACTCACTGGCCACTTTATTAGAAACACCCACCTTGTGCTTCCACTAACTGGCCACTTTATTAGAAACACCCACCTTATTATTTAGTTTAAGCTCCTAAATTCAACGCAGGACGCATTTGAAGAAAACTGGATTTGAGGAAGTTTGTGTGCTGCTGTTATAATGTTCTTATTAGGGACTAAAGGATTTAATAGATGTGCTTCATTATTTATGATCACCGATTCTTCTCTAATAGTCAGAAGCCCACGCCGACCTGCACGCGCAGAGCTCAGTGTCTGCGCTCCGAGGCCTTCCGCGTGTTTGAGGATAATAAAGTCGTTAGTGACAGCGTCTGTTCAGAAACCGCCTCACACGGCTCCGCACTGAGGAAGACCAGGATCATAAATCAGGGAACTCAATGCTCTGATGTACATTCAGCTCTGGAGCTACCAGGCTAATGCGGCTACTGTGGAAAGGAAGCCTAATTAGCTCATTAGCACGGAGCTAACTGCAGGACTACAGTAAGAAGCTGTGCGGAGTTGTTAAAGGGGAAGTCCACCGAATTTCCAAAGAAGGTCAATCATTTGAACGCTGGGAGTTTTTGCCCCCGGTCTCCACACACGTCCCCGAAATTCACTCGACTTAAATGTTTATGATAAAGAATAAAGTACATCAGAGAGAGAGAGAGAGAGAGAGAGAGAGAGAGAGAGAGAGAGAGAGACAGAGAGCGAGAGAGAGAGACAGAGAGCGAGAGAGAGAGACAGAGAGAGTAAGACAGAGAGAGAGAGAGAGACAGAGAGAGTGAGAGAGAGAGAGAGAGAGAGAGAGAGAGACAGAGAGACAGAGAGAGAGACAGAGAGAGAGGCAGAGAGAGAGAGAGAGAGAGAGTGAGACAGAGAGAGAGAGACAGAGAGCGAGAGAGAGAGACAGAGAGAGTAAGACAGAGAGAGAGAGAGAGAGAGAGACACAGAGAGTGAGAGACAGAGAGAGAGACAGAGAGAGAGAGAGAGAGAGAGAGAGAGAGAGAGAGAGAGAGACAGAGAGAGAGAGAGAGAGAGAGAGAGAGAGAGAGAGAGAGAGAGACAGAGAGAGAGAGAGAGAGATGCTCAGACTGTGTGAAGATGTTCAGACTGGAGATGCTCAGACTGGAGATGCTCAGACTGTGTGGAGATGTTCAGACTGGAGATGCTCAGACTGTGTGAAGATGTTCAGACTGGAGATGTTCAGACTGTGTGAAGATGTTCAGACTGGAAATGTTCAGACTGGAGATGCTCAGACTGGAGATGCTCAGACTGGAGATGCTCAGACTGGAGATGCTCAGACTGTGTGGAGATGTTCAGACTGGAGATGCTCAGACTGTGTGGAGATGTTCAGACTGGAGATGCTCAGACTGTGTGAAGATGTTCAGACTGGAGATGCTCAGACTGTGTGAAGATGCTCAGACTGGAGATGCTCAGTAATCTTAATAGACTTGATTAATAAATTCAACGAACAGCGACGCGGCCAGCTACAGCGTCAGGCTTAAAGCCTGGATGTTTGTGTAAGTGTGGCCTGCAGGTCTGTGACGCTCAGCAGACGTTTTCACCCGGATGTAATGTTTGTGTATGTGTGAGGAGATATGTGTTGACACGGCGAGTGGGGGGGCTCACCGCAGTTGGCCTCGTCCGAGCCGTCGGCGCAGTCTGGGTCCTCATCGCACACCCACAGCTTGGAGATGCAGTGTTTCGTGGTCTTGCACTGGAACTGGGTCGGTGAACACGTGTTGTCAGCTGGAGGAGCAAAAACAGGAGACCGAGAGAGACAGAGAGCGGACAAACAATCAGATTATGGTGTAAAGCACGACATACAGCATTTTATCTGGGGGTGAGGACGTCATAAGACATACATAAGCACTATAACTGGTTCAGCGTGTTTACAGGATCTTAATAATCTGATAACTGCAGAAAATCAGATTGTGTCAGTAACTGGTTCAGTGTGTTTACACTTAATAATCTGATAACTGCAGTAAATCAGATTGGGTCAGTAACTGGTTCAGTGTGTTTACTCTTAATAATCTGATAACTGCAGTAAATCAGACTGTGTCAGTAACTGGTTCAGCGTGTTTACACTTAATAATCTGATAACTGCAGTAAATCAGACTGTGTCAGTAACTGGTTCAGTGTGTTTACACTTAATAATCTGATAACTGCAGTAAATCAGACTGTGTCAGTAACTGGTTCAGTGTGTTTCCACTTAATAATCTGATAATTGCAGAAAATCAGATTGGGTCAGTAACTGGTTCAGTGTGTTCACGCTTAATAATCTGATAACTACAGTAAATCAGATTGGGTCAGTAACTGGTTCAGCGTGTTTACACTTAATAATCTGATAACTGCAGTAAATCAGACTGGGTCAGTAACTGGTTCAACGTGTTTACTCTTAATAATCTGATAACTGCAGTAAATCAGACTGGGTCAGTAACTGGTTCAGTGTGTTTACTTTTAATAATCTGATAACTGCAGTAAATCAGACTGGGTCAGTAACTGGTTCAGTGTGTTTACACTTAATAATCTGATAACTACAGAAAATCAGATTGTGTCAGTAACTGGTTCAGCGTGTTTACACTTAATAATCTGATAACTGCAGTAAATCAGACTGGGTCAGTAACTGGTTCAGTGTGTTTACACTTAATAATCTGATAACTGCAGTAAATCAGACTGGGTCAGTAACTGGTTCAGTGTGTTTACACTTAATAATCTGATAACTGCAGTAAATCAGACTGGGTCAGTAACCGGTTCAGTGTGTTTACACTTAATAATCTGATAACTACAGAAAATCAGATTGTGTCTCTAACTGGTTCAGCATGTTTATACTTAATAATCTGATAACTGCAGAAAATCAGACTGTGTCAGTAACCGGTTCAGTGTGTTTACACTGAATAATCTGATAACTGCAGTAAATCAGACTGTGTCAGTAACCGGTTCAGTGTGTTTACACTTAATAATCTGATAACTACAGAAAATCAGATTGTGTCAGTAACTGGTTCAGCGTGTTTATACTTAATAATCTGATAACTGCAGAAAATCAGACTGTGTCAGTAACTGGCTCAGTGTGTTTATACTTAATAATCTGATAACTGCAGTAAATCAGACTGTGTCAGTAACCGGTTCAGTGTGTTTACACTTAATAATCTGATAACTGCAGAAAATCAGATTGTGTCAGTAACTGGTTCAGTGTGTTTACACTTAATAATCTGATAACTGCAGAAAATCAGATTGTGTCAGTAACTGGTTCAGTGTGTTTACACTTAATAATCTGATAACTGCAGAAAATCAGATTGTGTCAGTAACTGGTTCAGTGTGTTTACACTTAATAATCTGATAACTGCAGAAAATCAGATTGTGTCAGTAACTGGTTCAGTGTGTTTACACTTCATAATCTGATAACTGCAGAAAATCAGACTGTGTCAGTAACTGGTTCAGTGTGTTTACACTTCATAATCTGATAACTGCAGAAAATCAGACTGTGTCAGTAATTGGTTCAGTGTGTTTACACTTAATAATCTGATAACTGCAGAAAATCAGATTGTGTCAGTAACTGGTTCAGTGCGTTTACACTTAATAATCTGATAACAGCAGAAATTCAGATTGTGTCAGTAACTGGTTCAGCGTGTTTACACTTAATAATCTGATAACTGCAGTAAATCAGACTGTGTCAGTAACTGGTTCAGTGTGTTTACACTTAATAATCTGATAACTACAGAAAATCAGACTGGGTCAGTAACTGGTTCAGTGTGTTTACACTTAATAATCTGATAACTGCAGTAAATCAGATTGGGTCAGTAACTGGTTCAGTGTGTTTACACTTAATAATCTGATAACTGCAGAAAATCAGATTGAGTCAGTAACTGGTTCAGTGTGTTCACACTTAATAATCTGATAACTGCAGTAAATCAGATTGGGTCAGTAACTGGTTCAGCGTGTTTACACTTAATAATCTGATAACTGCAGTAAATCAGACTGGGTCAGTAACTGGTTCAGTGTGTTTACTCTTAATAATCTGATAACTGCAGTAAATCAGACTGGGTCAGTAACTGGTTCAGTGTGTTTACTCTTAATAATCTGATAACTGCAGTAAATCAGACTGGGTCAGTAACTGGTTCAGTGTGTTTACACTTAATAATCTGATAACTACAGAAAATCAGATTGTGTCAGTAACTGGTTCAGCGTGTTTACACTTAATAATCTGATAACTGCAGTACATCAGACTGGGTCAGTAACTGGTTCAGTGTGTTTACTCTTAATAATCTGATAACTGCAGTAAATCAGACTGGGTCAGTAACTGGTTCAGTGTGTTTACACTTAATAATCTGATAACTACAGAAAATCAGATTGTGTCAGTAACTGGTTCAGCGTGTTTACACTTAATAATCTGATAACTGCAGTACATCAGACTGTGTCAGTAACTGGTTCAGTGTGTTTACACTTAATAATCTGATAACTGCAGAAAATCAGACTGTGTCAGTAACTGGTTCAGTGTGTTTACACTTAATAATCTGATAACTGCAGTAAATCAGACTATGTCAGTAACCGGTTCAGTGTGTTTACACTTAATAATCTGATAACTACAGAAAATCAGATTGTGTCAGTAACTGGTTCAGCATGTTTATACTTAATAATCTGATAACTGCAGAAAATCAGACTGTGTCAGTAACTGGTTCAGTGTGTTTACACTGAATAATCTGATAACTGCAGTAAATCAGACTGTGTCAGTAACCGGTTCAGTGTGTTTACACTTAATAATCTGATAACTACAGAAAATCAGATTGTGTCAGTAACAAGTTCAGCATGTTTATACTTAATAATCTGATAACTGCAGAAAATCAGACTGTGTCAGTAACTGGCTCAGTGTGTTTACACTGAATAATCTGATAACTGCAGAAAATCAGACTGGGTCAGTAACTGGTTCAGTGTGTTTACACTTAATAATCTGATAACTGCAGAAAATCAGATTGTGTCAGTAACTGGTTCAGTGTGTTTACACTTAATAATCTGATAACTGCAGAAAATCAGATTGTGTCAGTAACTGGTTCAGTGTGTTTACACTTCATAATCTGATAACTGCAGAAAATCAGACTGTGTCAGTAATTGGTTCAGTGTGTTTACACTTAATAATCTGATAACTGCAGTAAATCAGACTGTGTCAGTAACTGGTTCAGTGTGTTTACACTTAATAATCTGATAACTGCAGAAAATCAGACTGTGTCAGTAACTGGTTCAGTGTGTTTACACTTCATAATCTGATAACTGCAGAAAATCAGACTGTGTCAGTAATTGGTTCAGTGTGTTTACACTTAATAATCTGATAACTGCAGTAAATCAGACTGTGTCAGTAACTGGTTCAGTGTGTTTACACTTAATAATCTGATAACTGCAGTAAATCAGACTGTGTCAGTAAATGGTTCAGTGTGTTTACACTTAATAATCTGATAACTGCAGTAAATCAGACTGTGTCAGTAACTGGTTCAGTGTGTTTACTCTTAATAATCTGATAACTACAGAAAATCAGACTGTGTCAGTAACCGGTTCAGTGTGTTTACACTTAATAATCTGATAACTGCAGTAAATCAGACTATGTCAGTAACCGGTTCAGCATGTTTACACTTAATAATCTGATAACTACAGAAAATCAGATTGTGTCAGTAACTGGTTCAGCATGTTTATACTTAATAATCTGATAACTGCAGAAAATCAGACTGTGTCAGTAACCGGTTCAGTGTGTTTACACTGAATAATCTGATAACTGCAGTAAATCAGACTGTGTCAGTAACCGGTTCAGTGTGTTTACACTTAATAATCTGATAACTACAGAAAATCAGATTGTGTCAGTAACCGGTTCAGCATGTTTATACTTAATAATCTGATAACTGCAGAAAATCAGACTGTGTCAGTAACTGGCTCAGCGTGTTTATACTGAATAATCTGATAACTGCAGTAAATCAGACTGTGTCAGTAACCGGTTCAGTGTGTTTACACTTAATAATCTGATAACTACAGAAAATCAGATTGTGTCAGTAACCGGTTCAGCATGTTTATACTTAATAATCTGATAACTGCAGAAAATCAGACTGTGTCAGTAACTGGTTCAGTGTGTTTACACTTAATAATCTGATAACTGCAGAAAATCAGATTGTGTCAGTAACTGGTTCAGTGTGTTTACACTTAATAATCTGATAACTGCAGAAAATCAGATTGTGTCAGTAACTGGTTCAGTGTGTTTACACTTAATAATCTGATAACTGCAGAAAATCAGATTGTGTCAGTAACTGGTTCAGTGTGTTTACACTTAATAATCTGATAACTGCAGAAAATCAGACTGTGTCAGTAACTGGTTCAGTGTGTTTACACTTCATAATCTGATAACTGCAGAAAATCAGACTGTGTCAGTAATTGTTTCAGTGTGTTTACATTTAATAATCTGATAACTGCAGAAAATCAGATTGTGTCAGTAACCGGTTCAGTGTGTTTACACTTAATAATCTGATAACTGCAGTAAATCAGACTGTGTCAGTAACTGGTTCAGTGTGTTTACACTTAATAATCTGATAACTACAGAAAATCAGACTGGGTCAGTAACTGGTTCAGTGTGTTTACACTTAATAATCTGATAACTGCAGAAAATCAGATTGTGTCAGTAACTGGTTCAGTGTGTTTACACTTAATAATCTGATAACTGCAGAAAATCAGATTGTGTCAGTAACTGGTTCAGTGTGTTTACACTTAATAATCTGATAACAGCAGAAATTCAGATTGTGTCAGTAACTGGTTCAGTGTGTTTACACTTAATAATCTGATAACAGCAGAAAATCAGACTGTGTCAGTAACTGGTTCAGTGTGTTTACACTTAATAATCTGATAACTGCAGAAAATCAGATTGTGTCAGTAACTGGTTCAGTGCGTTTACACTTAATAATCTGATAACAGCAGAAATTCAGATTGTGTCAGTAACTGGTTCAGCGTGTTTACACTTAATAATCTGATAACTGCAGAAAATCAGATTGTGTCAGTAACTGGTTCAGTGTGTTTACACTTAATAATCTGATAACAGCAGAAATTCAGATTGTGTCAGTAACTGGTTCAGTGTGTTTACACTTAATAATCTGATAACAGCAGAAAATCAGACTGTGTCAGTAACTGGTTCAGTGTGTTTACACTTAATAATCTGATAACTGCAGAAAATCAGATTGTGTCAGTAACTGGTTCAGTGCGTTTACACTTAATAATCTGATAACAGCAGAAATTCAGATTGTGTCAGTAACTGGTTCAGCGTGTTTACACTTAATAATCTGATAACTGCAGTAAATCAGACTGTGTCAGTAACTGGTTCAGTGTGTTTACACTTAATAATCTGATAACTACAGAAAATCAGACTGGGTCAGTAACTGGTTCAGTGTGTTTACACTTAATAATCTGATAACTGCAGTAAATCAGATTGGGTCAGTAACTGGTTCAGTGTGTTTACACTTAATAATCTGATAACTGCAGAAAATCAGATTGGGTCAGTAACTGGTTCAGTGTGTTCACGCTTAATAATCTGATAACTACAGTAAATCAGATTGGGTCAGTAACTGGTTCAGCGTGTTTACACTTAATAATCTGATAACTGCAGTAAATCAGACTGTGTCAGTAACTGGTTCAGTGTGTTTACTCTTAATAATCTGATAACTGCAGTAAATCAGACTGGGTCAGTAACTGGTTCAGTGTGTTTACACTTAATAATCTGATAACTGCAGTAAATCAGATCTTGTCAGTAATCCAATTAACTTGTTTACATGCACTTTAGTAGACACGATGTAAACGTAACGTGAAACAAACATAATGAGCATTTTTTTAAAACATTGAGTCACTTTAGCAGAAAATATGATTAAACGTAATCTTGAAGATGAAGAATATCATTTGCTTTTTGAAGAAACCTCTTTATTAGTCTTTAAAAAGTAAATTTCGTAAGAGTCTGTTTTCATATTAACCGTGCGAGCCCAACTCTCTTCGCGAAGGACTGTAAGTCTCTGTCATTCCAGAGTGAAATCAGAGGCTGGGGTCTGTGCTCTGCCCACAGTAGGCTGAGGCTAAGCTAATCTAAGCTAAACTAAGGTAGATTAAGCTTCACCAGCCACTCGCTGACCTACATTGGAGCTAAAACCCAGGCCATTGCCTCTGGGGAGCGGATCCAGGCTCTAGCGCCCCCTTTCTAAGGGGATTAGCCTTGTTAAACCCTCCCTCTGTTAGGCTAATCTCAGCTATGGGCTAGCTTCAGTTACCCCACCCCACAATTACCACCTGCTAGGCTAACGCTGTTCACTCCTCCTGCCAGGAACTCTCACAGGCCCCAGTCTGGCGCTCTCGCTGTCTCTCAGAGACCATTACAGCCTCTCCTTTATCTGTGCCCCTCCCGTCTTCTGCACTCTCTCGCTCTCTCGCTCTCTCTCTCGCTCTCTCTCTCGCTCTCTCTCTCGCTCTCTCGCTCTCTCGCTCTCTCGCTCTCTCGCTCTCTCTCTCGCTCGCTCTCTCGCTCGCTCTCTCGCTCGCTCTCTCGCTCGCTCGCTCTCTCTCCTCTGCTCCGATCTCAGGAGGCTAGCGTGGAAGATTAGGCCCCTGCTGTGGTTTCAAACGGAGGATTGCTCGGTTCTTTCAGCGCCGAGTTCTGCACACGAGACTGACCACGACACTGACTGGTACAAAGACTCTGGATTCCTCGCCTTCACTCCACTCTCCAAATGGTGAAGTGCTGAAATTCAGTGGGAAATCTAACACCTTAAGGCTCCCTTGTAAAGGACAAGCCACATGGGATTAATCTAGCCTGGAATTACAGTGATGTTACGCTTTATAGCACAGGATTAATATAATCTGGGACTACAATGATGTTACGCTTTATAGCACAGGATTAATATAATCTGGGACTACAATGATGTCACGCTTTATAGCACAGGATTAATATAATCTGGGACTACAGTGATGTTTCGCTTTATAACACAGGATTAATATAATCTGGGTTTACAGTGATGTTACGCTTTATAGCACAGGATTAATATAATCTGGGATTATAGTGATGTTACGCTTTATAGCACAGGATTAATTTTACCTGGGATTACAGTGATGGTACACTTTATAGCACAGGATTAATCTTACCTGGGATTACAGTGATGTTACACTTTATAGCACAGGATTAATATAATCTGGGATTATAGTGATGTTACGCTTTATAGCACAGGATTAATCTTACCTGGGATTACAGTGATGGTACACTTTATAGCACAGGATTAATCTTACCTGGGATTACAGTGATGTTACACTTTATAGCACAGGATTAATATAATCTGGGATTATAGTGATGTTACGCTTTATAGCACAGGATTAATATAATCTGGGATTACAGTGTTGGTACACTTTATAGCACAGGATTAATTTTACCTGGGATTACAGTGATGTTACACTTTATAGCACAGGATTAATATAATCTGGGATTATAGTGATGGTACGCTTTATAGCACAGGATTAATCTTACCTGGGATTACAGTGATGTTACGCTTTATAGCACAGGATTAATCTTACCTGGGATTACAGTGATGGTACACTTTATAGCACAGGATTAATCTTACCTGGGATTACAGTGATGGTACACTTTATAGCACAGGATTAATATAATCTGGTGATGTTACGCTTTATAACACAGGATTAATACAACCTGGGATTCATTTTATGATTTATTTCATATAACAGGATTATTATAATCCATTTCTATGGTTCATTTTAAATCACATGATTAATCTAACACCTCTTAAAACAGCGCTTTAAACTTTTTAAATTACTCATAACTCCTTGAGACAAGTTGAAAAATGTGTTTACAAGTAGGAGATATTTTATCATCAATCAAATCTTATGAAAACGTATAATGAAACCTCCAGACTTGAGATGTAAAAGACATGATAAACAAATATAATTACTTTGGGAACGCCATAACTAATGTTCATGATTTTTCCATAAAGCTCATCTGTGCCGAGTGGAGAGAGAGAAGAGACAGACGGAGAGGGTCACTGGGTCACCCTTGCTGTCTGGGTTAATTTAATTGAGAAAATAAAAAGTAAATTGGGGTGCTAAGCGAGAGCAGCTCCTGATTGGGGTAAAGTGACTGTAGATGAGTTTAAAACTGATTAATCTTCATTGATCGGCTCTAAAAGCAGCTTCAGCTGTGATAAATGAAGCCATATTTTAAACTGACACTTTATGCACTGCGGTGCTACAGTTACAGCCCACTGTAGCCTCTCCAGAGAGAATAGGTGGATATAATCAAGCACAGAGAGTCGCAGTCTCCATAGACAAACACTGGCAGTAGAGGGTCGTACTGAAGACCTCAATGACTTTAAACAGGATGCCACCTCTGCCACAATCTGTTTGTGTAATTTCTGTCCTGCTTGATCTGCCCTAGACAACTGTAAGTGCTGTTATTGTGAAAGGGGCGTGTCTAGGAGCAACAGCAGCTCAGCCATGAAGTGCTAGACCACTCAAACTGACAGAGGGGGGCCACCAAGTGCTGAAGCCCACAGTGTCTATCCTCTGTTAAATCTCTTATTAGTTACAAACTGCCTCTGGAAGTAGCACCAGCAATAGAACTGCACAATAGCAGCTTCATGAAATGGGTTTCAATGGCCGAGCAGCACTATGCACAATGCCAAGTGTCGGCTGGAGTGGTGTAAAGCATCACCACTGGTCTCTGGAGAAGTGGAACTCTTTTCTCTGCAGTGATGAATCAGCTTCTCTATCCGCCAGTCTGATGGACGAGTCTGGGTTTGGCGAATGCCAGGAGAACGTTACCTGCCTGACTGCACTGTGCCAGCTGTGGAGGAATGATGATATGGGGCTGTTTTTCAGGGGTTGGTCTAGAACCCTCAGTTCCAGTGAAGGGAAACCTTAATGCTTAAGCAGACAAAGTCGTTTTGAACAACTTTGTGAGAACAGTTTGGGGAAGAACATTTCCTGTTCCAGCCTGACAGCCCCAGCGCACAAAGCAGCTCCATAAAGGCCTGGCTGGGTGAGTTTGGTGTGGAAGAACTTGACTGACCCTCACAGAGTCCTGACCTCAACCCCACCCAACACCTTTGGGATGAACTAGAATGGAGATTGTGAGCCAGACCCTCTCGTCCAGCATCAGTGTCTGACGTCAAAAATGCTCTTCTGGATGAACGGGCAAATGTTCCCACAGACACTCTCCGAAATCTTGTAGAGCTTTCCAGAAGAGTAGAAGCTGTTAGAGCTGCAAAGGGGACCGACTCCATAGTATTGCCTATGGATTTAGAATGGGATTCATAAAAGCTCCTGTAGGGGTGATGTGGACGTGTCCCAATACCTTTGTCCACCCGCTGATCTAATCATGACAACAAAAGGGAATAATAATAATAAGCCACTGGTGAAAATGCTGAATGAATAGATTCTTCAGATTCAGCACAGATGTTTAATCTGATATTTGAATAGCAGATTAGAGGTATAGTTGTTAAGGTGTTGCTACATGGTTGCTATGATATTTCAGTTGGTTCTTAGGGTATTGGTTGGTTGTTAGGTGGTTTCTAAGGTATTGCTAGGCTGTTT